>NC_060122.1:265388328-265691359 GCF_021461395.2 Schistocerca americana | reverse complement strand
ACGCTAAGTGGAAAAGGATGGTGCTCAGGTGTGTTAATGCCATTTTATTCTCACAACAGGAGAAACTCGCCCGATGTGAACTGCGATCCACTGTCAGTTATCACCATGTGGCATTCCCCAATGGCGGAAATCGTCGCTACTGCTCGCAGCTACAACTGCCGAGGTCGTTGATAACACACGGGAAATAGGAGACAGCGCCCACAACAAATAACGACACGCTGGAACGGACATGCACCATCAAATTTCACGGAGTCTGTGGCTGATGGGGAATTTACCATGAGGAGAAATGTTTCTCCAGATCTGACCAGTTATTCGCGATAGTTTGTTCAGTTTGTACTGCACGTCAATCCCGAGGTCAATGCCTGGCCAAAGCCTTGACGTCACCGTAGCGTACAGTGTATTCAGGATAGAACCCAGAACTGATATTTCAGTGAAAGTAAGGCCACTCAGATCAGTGTTAAGTACGCATTGCATCGAGGTCCATAGCACCGCGTCTGTAGCCTTGACCAGTTGCTTCGGCCACCAGAGAAATGCATAACGTCATACAGGTGGTTACAATTAAATGGAAAGTGTTCCAAATGCCGCAGTGCGGGCTGTATATATTGCAAAATGGCTCTGAGCACTATGGGACATAACTTCTGAGGTCATCAGTGCCCTAGAAGTTAGAGCTACTTAAACCTAACTAACCTAAGGACATCACACACACCCATGCCCGAGGCAGGATTTGAACCCGTCACCAGGTGAAAATATGGCGCTGTAAGGAATTGTAAAGTGAAATGTTTCCTGTTTTGACGCCAGTAAATTGTTTGTCGCTTGGTGACACGTGTTGATTTCTTTTTTGAAGCAGCTGTTGGTGTAAACGGGTAAAAATGTTTCCATAAGAAACACAATGGCTGTTGAGAAGAAAGAACGTGCACTACTTCTTCTATCAGGACTTAACAGTAGTGAACGTTCTTTCTTCGCAATAGCCATTATGTTTCTTATGGAAACGTTCTAACCCCTTCCTGCTTTCCGGGTATCTCGCCGAAAGAAACAGCTGGAAGGAGGCCCCCTGTCAATAATTGTGCTAAGGAATAAGATCAAAAATTTTGAAGAAACAGGTAAATTAGGTGACTCAGCAGGGAGAGCGAAGCGGTTCGTTCCCATTGCAGTTGTTGATGTACTTGCTGCGAAGCAAATGCCTCAAATTCTGCAGTTAGTGCTTCAGCTATGTCACGGCCGTTGTCTCTCTCCTGGTCATTAGCTCAGAAGATTCTGCAGAGCATTTTCCACTCTTATTCCTACAATATTCAGAAAGTCCACCAAATAAAGTCGTAAGACAGGCTACAGCGCCATGACTTTCCCCTTCGCTTTTTTGGCATGCGTAGGAATAGATTACATGAAGTCGGGGAGTATTCTTTGTACGCACGGGGCACATTTTACACTGCACTGTGTCGTGAATTCTCAGAGCTGTTACATACGGGATTCTACTCCGCCACATACTGTGCAGGAACGTCTACTGCTCTCCGCTTATGTGACTATGTGGGGTGGTTTGACCAGCTCCTTCATTCTGGGTCTGTTTTTCTAGGATGAGATGATACCTCGCGGGCCTGTTAGGTGTACAATGACATCTGCAAGTTATAAGGACCTCCTTGTGCAACACGTGATTCCAGATTTGCAAGATCGCTACTGTGTCCGACACCATTATTTCCATTCACGATAGAGCGAGATCACATGTCGCTTGCAAAGTGAAAAATTTGCTTTGAGAAACATTCCGCAACAACCAATTCATCTCTCGGTAATTTCAAGATGTGCAGCCCCCCGTGTCCTCCTCAGTCCTCATATTTTGTGAATTAAAGTTTATATTATGGTTCAATGCGTTGTTCTTGGGCAATATTAGATTAAAATACTGAAACCAAAAAATTGGTGCTATTCATAAAAATTTTAGAACATGTTCAAAGTGAATTCTCTTCATGTTAGAAAATAATTAAAATATTTGTAATGTCCGGAAAATTCAGTATTAACACCTAAAAGTTATGAAAAAAACGTCGCTGGATGTGAAAATACAAGCAATTGGCAAATGCAGTCCCAGTGCTACATCGAAAACAATACACCGCCATAGTGTTGTGATGAAATAAACAATCACTTATTCGATTGTGTAGGGTCTGCTAGCATATCGCAGCACTGTCTAAAAGCATCTAGTCCAAAATTACTAAAACTAAACAGAAATTACCTTTATTTTTCAGTGACGTAGTGACTCTACGATGAACACCATTTTTATGCATAGGTGCAACCTACTGGAAACACGCAGAGATGGAAAACAAGTGATACAGTGAAAGCACATGGTGTGAAGTATACAGTGTGTTACAAAAAGGTACGGCCAAACTTTCAGGAAACATTCTTCACACACAAATAAAGAAAAGATGTTATGTGGACATGTGTCCGGAAACGCTTAATTTCCATGTTAGAGCTCATTTTAGTTTCGTCAGTATGTTCTTCCACCTACGCGCAATGGAACACGTTATCATGATTTCGTACGGGATAATCTACCTGTGCTGCTAGAACATGTGCCTTTACAAGTACGGCAAAGCATGTGGTTCATGCACGGTGGAGCTCCTGCACATTTCAGTCGAAGTGTTCGTACGCTTCTCAACAACAGATTCGGTGACCGATGGATTGGTAGAGGCGGACCAATTCCATGGCCTCCACGCTCTCCTGACCTCAACCCTCTTGACTTTCATTTATGGAGGCATTTGAAAGCTCTTGTCTACGCAACCCGTGTACCAAATGTAGAGACTCTTCGTGCTCGTATTGTGGACGGCTGTGATACAATACGCCAGTCTCCAGGGCTGCATCAGCACATCAGGGATTCCATGCGACGGAGGGTGGATGCATGTATCCTCGCTAACGGAGGACATTTTGAACATTTCCTGTAACAAAGTGTTTGAAGTCACGCTGGTACGTTCTGTTGCTGTGTGTTTCCATTCCATGATTAATGTGATTTGAAGAGAGATAATAAAATGAGCTCTAACATGGAAAGTAAGCGTTTCCGGACACATGTCCACATAACATATTTTCTTTCTTTGTGTGTGAGGAATGTTTCCTGAAAGTTTTGCCGTACCTTTTTGTAACACCCTGTATATTACAATTATGCACAGAAAATGTTGGTTTATTCTGTGAACAAGAAAAAAATTTAATTTTGATGTAATACATATGCTACATCGAAACTGAAGAGGACAAACCCCACCTACGTCCGTGTGACTCCTACTGGGCGATCGTTTCTGTCAGGGATGTACTCGGACTCTTCGATATCTAAAAAGACAGCATACGACGACGTATCGCTCTGATTACACTAATTAACCTGCGAGCAGCTGTCAACCATGATGTATTACGGATGTAACACATTGCTGAGTCCAGAGACTATATTGACTACAAGTTGTGAATTCTGAACATATGCTAATAAACTTGTCAAACCCACCGTCATCATGTCCTCTCATTTTCCTGCACCCACACCACATTGTGATTTTCTACAGCGCCATATTTTCACCTTGTGACAAAAAGTAGAATAATTTTATTTTTCAGCATATTCCACTAGCGCAGTGATTAATGAACGTACCTATGATGCTGTAGCGTCCTTCAGGGAACAGAGTCCACAGTGCAGCACACGGAACAGGTTCAGTTTAATTATAACCACCCAATACTTTGCAGAGTGTGTGGTCCTGATCTGTGAGATTAGCCTCCACCTGGGTTGGCATGGTGAATTGGTCCACAAAGTCCCAATGTTTTCATCTAAATGAAAACAAAGCTTCCCTCTCTTATCGAACTTATGATCAGTACCCATTAGTCGATGCAAGCGGCTATGAACGTCTTGAGTGCTGGCTCGATAGTACATCTAGTAGTAGTACTTCCTTAAAAACAGCAACCTTTGCTCGAATCAGTGCTCCTATTACCATGTAGTTCGCTTGCGTGACAGACTGAAATGTTTTAGAGTGCTCAGCTTTCATTCGTATGCTGGAAGAGACCCTGTATCCAGTATCAGGCAAAATTACTGTGTTATGCCTCTAAATCTTAAATTTTCGTAGTAATATTATTATCTACAAAAATTTGTGAAGTTATTAATAAATACTGGTTCTATGTAAATTTAGCTATAACTCATCTGTGTTGCTGTTAATGGTTCAGACTTGCTTACGGCATCTGTTTTGAACTGCGAAATATCTGTTGGCGGGACTAAACATCTGCCTGCAATAAATGTTGCCAGCCATACAGCAAAGACTTCGAATACCTTTTTAGCTTTCTAGGGGCCGGCACTCCCGACTGGTGACCGTACTCTGTCCAGGATGGTCGTTGTACGTTCCTGGACACATCGGCGGACGCAGAAACAGAAGAATCAATTTTAAGACATTTTTATTCAGTAATTTTACCATCAAGGCGGTATCCCATCCTCTACTGGTTTGGGGACGGACCCTCGCGTCCATCTGTTGCTGTGGTCCCGTGACGGACCTCTAAGAGGATGTGGGCTTTCTCGGTCCCTCCCGTGGCTCCTCTCACTTTCCCACTCCGCGTTGTGGAGTGATGCCCGACGCTACTGCCCTACCAGGCGGTGCATGTTGCCGTGTTATCGGTTGTCGTAGCGAGCGACGCAACTGTCCGACTGCGTTGTGATGACGTCGTGCTGATCGCCGATCTTGACCCGGCCTTCAGCAAGAAGGTAGTGGATCCGAGACGGCAACGTGACGGCAGCTCATGCCCCAACTCGATATCACGGTGACGGTCTCATCAATGGCAGTTGTTATTCTGGTCTCGTAGATGGCTCTTGACAGCTGACGAAGATGCAGTCATCCTCGACCAACAGCGCAGCGAAGAGACGTTGAACGATCTTGCACAAACTGTTACCTAACAATAATCAGAGAATCGACTGCGGACGAGATGAACGCTATCGATCCTCCTGATCGAGTGTCTGCTGCGCTGTCGGCATGTTCATTATGTTTTGAGAAGGGTTTCAAATGGTTCAAATGGCTCTGAGCACTATGGGACTTAACATCTGAGGTCATCAGTCCTATAGCACTTAGAACTACTTAAACCTAACTACCCTAAGGACATCACACACATCCATGCCCGAGGCAGGATTCGAACCTGCGACCGTAGCGGTCGCGCGGTTCCAGACTGAAGCGCCTAGAACCGCTCGGCCACAATGGCCGGCCTTGAGAAGGGGTTTTGCTGTTAGACGTCATTCGTAATAAGTGAAGCGTCCCCCTTCAATTCTAGCCGTCAGTAGTCTCTCCCACTGTTACATTTGCTTAACGATTCGTTTTGCTACGTTACTCCTGTTGGCAAACCTACAGTGAGTTGAGAGCTCGTTTCTCAGGATGGGGCAGGGTAAGGTTAAGATTGTGGATGGGGCCGTAATCAGTTACTCTCGGTTGCACAACAAATACGTAAACTTTATTTAAAGAAAATAAAATTTTAAAACAATCTCTTAAAAAACATAGCTGACTGTATGAAGGCTGAAGACCTTGTCACGAAAAAATTTCCACAATTTTAGGGCCGAAGGCCACCAACAATAACCTCAAACAACAAACGGTTGAAGGCCTTAATTAGAAGTAAAGAAAACAAATCCAAACAGCACTTTTAAAATAAATCCCTTGCTTTTAAAACAAGTTAGCTTAAAAAAAAACTTATTGTAACACGGCTGAAGGCCTTATCACGAAACAAATGAAATTATTGGTCAGCTGAAGGCCATACCAACAATAATTAGAAAAGTAGAAATAGTCTTAAAACAAACATCATAATCTAAGCAATCAGGACAAGCGGTTCTCAGAAAGTGTTACAAAGCTCGGCCTGGGAAGGTAACTCAAACATAAAGTGAGGTGAGACAGGCAGCCAAGAGCTGTGCTCACGTAACGGGATGGCAACTGAAACTATGTACAGCTTAAGCGCCGACTGACAGACTAACCAACCAATCCGCCTAACGTGCGATCATCGGTACGACGACGGAATATTTTTAGGCAAGGGCGAAGAGACAGACAGCGCTACGTCTTCAGAAAACACCTAAGGCCGAAGGACACTCTAGAACCAAGGCAGACCTCTCAAAAAATATGCACAGTACAATACAAGAGGCTGTCGAACTACACGCCGTGTCGGACAGCATCAACCCGAAGAGGAAAGGTACACTGCAAGAAAAGTATGCTAACCTCCAGGGCAGGTAACTCGGGCGTTAGCGGTCACAAGGCAGAAAATGCCGCTGGTTGCAATTTACTAATAAGAATAATACTAAATTCAATGATGAATACCAAACAGAGCAAGACGGCTGCAATATTTCACCGCCTCGAAACACTTCAATCGTTGCAGCTAGGCCCAGCGGCCCTAGGAGCAACAACCCGCCGACCAAAGGCGTGGTCTCGGAATAGTCGAGGTTGCATTAGCAGTTAACTCTTCACTCAACTTAAACCTCCAGGGTTCGGTGTGCAACGAAGTCGTCGCTATTGCAGCTACCCCTCCTCGATCCGACAGCGGCAGCACGCCGCCAGCGGCCCCGGCATGCCTCTCCGCTGCACGGACCTGCTGCGCCCCAACCGAACTGATATCCGTTCGAACCCCTCACTAAATCCAGTATGCAGACAGCATTAAAATAACTGATCATTCAAAACCATAAGATACACACGGCTCCGGGAAAACAATTCCACCAACAACTCACAATACTAAAACCAGCCACTGTGAAACAAAACGGACGAATTATAAGTCGGAACAAACTCAGAGGAGCCTGAGGTGGTCGGAAGACGAAATGTACGTCGTCCGCTGCGACGACCGACCGAACGACCAATGAAGATCCCAGTATAAATCGTTGACTGACAACATATTGCCATGAGGGCACTTCGACGGGCAGACACACACACAGGTGAAAGTTGCGCTACTCGAATATCACGGTCCATTCAACTAATACTCGCTGAATCCGGTCCTTGACGTGGTCGTGCACTCTCGCGACCACATCCTCCAGTCGGACAGTCCATGTGTGTCGCCAGCGGTCGGGCGAGTACTGGCTGTCCGGACCTCACTGCTGCTCCGTCCCAGCCCAACTCGTTCGACACACGACGACCCGAAAATACTAGACGCCGCTCCAAAGATGGTACCACAGTACGCGGTATCGATAAGCGCTGCTGCTACCACTCACGGACAGACAAGGTGAGCAAATGTAGTGGCCCAGTGAACACACTAAGAAAACGAGACGCTACTAGCGCTATGAGAAGATGCCAAGCTATCAACGACATC
Organism: Schistocerca americana; assembly: GCF_021461395.2. Classification (NCBI taxonomy): domain Eukaryota; kingdom Metazoa; phylum Arthropoda; class Insecta; order Orthoptera; family Acrididae; genus Schistocerca; species Schistocerca americana. Next base: position 265,684,114 of record NC_060122.1, on the reverse strand, counting down.
AACTCGAGCCGCACACGGCTCACGAGTGAAGTTGCAAAGCGAATCGTGCTTCTTGCATTACGTTGCGGAGGCGCATCGAATCTCTCCCAGCTCTCTCCCTGTCGCACACTTCCTGCTGAATCACTCGCAGTCACACTCACTGCCTTGCTGAGCTTCTGTCAGCTTCTGCCGGCGTATTCGCTTGCGACACACGCCGTGGCAAATTTACCGGTGAACTCTGAAATTTTCTGTCTTCCCTAACGTAACTGTTCTGCTGTACAACAGCTTCAGAAACGTTAAGTGATCCCCCTTTTCCCGAATCTGATAGAGGGGGGCGTGAGATCTGCACAACATTCAGTAAAAATTAGCAGATCATTGTTTATCTAGCCCATGTACGTCTGGAATTCCTTCAAAACTTTGGGCACAGAGATAGATTTCCAATCACTTACAAACGAGAAGACAGGGACCTTACGCAACTGTTGTTCAGTATGTAGCCCATGTACTGAAAGTTCCTTTGGAGAAAACTACACATATTCACATACATTTTAATCCACGAACTTAAAAAATGTTGTAATAACAGACGAGTCAAGAGTTTCCATCAATATTCTTCTTCATTTTCTTCTTCTTTCTTCGAATGTTAGGTATTTGTCTGTTACACCCTGTTAATCAGTGTCTTTATCGTCTGTGGGTAGGTTACTTTTGATCTCACCACCTCTTTCTTGGTCTGCTGTTGATCTTTGGCCTCTTGGTCACTGATTCGTTATTATGTTGGGTCCTTTCCTTTGATTCATTCTTGTGAGTTGTTCTCTCCATTTATTTCTATACTCGATGAACTGTCCATTTGTGCTTTCAAGTCATAGCTCATGTACATTTGTAATAATCCTTATCATGTCAGATAGTCTATAACCAGCTGCACTTCCCAAAATCTTCACTTCCGCAGCTGGTATTCTTCCTTAATTTTGGGCGTTATTGTCTAACTGTCACTGCCGTAATGTATGGACGGTATTGCCATCACTTTGTAGAACGTCATTGTGATTTCCTTCTTCATCTTTTCATTCAGGATTCTGTATATAAACGGCATATCTATTTCGTTTTGGAAGGACAAGTTGTATTCATTCACACCCGAAAATAGGGTGTTTGTTTATTATTATTTTGCTTGGGTCTTGACCTTTAAAAGCCACGACTTTTGTTTGTTGGTCCAGATTGAAAAGTTACAGCTTTTGACAGATATATTTAATTTACGAGGGCGTGCTGAAAACTAATGCTTCCAAAACTTTTATGTGGAAGCCCAAAGATTTTTCAACAAAATAAACTTTTTAACTTTCTACATTTTTATGCTTCATGACTACATATTTTCAGCCGCTAGAGGGCCCCAAATTGTAGCCTGTAACATGTCAGTCTGTAGCGTAACAATGGCGGTGCGTCAGAAACAGCATGCTGTAATCAAGTTTCGAATTCGAAGATTTGGTCCACTCATGAACCACTTTCTTCTTCAGCATGATATTGTCAGACCACACATAAGCGATGCGACATCTGTATCAGTCTGACACAATGAGTCTCCCCTAACGGAACTGTTCTGTTGTACAACAGCTTCAGAAACGTTAAGTGATTCCCCTTTTCCCGAATCTGATAGAGGGGGCGTGGTATCTGCACAACATGCAGTGTAAATTTACAGATCATAGTTTATCTAGCGCTTGAACTACTGGAATTCCTTCAAAACGTTGGGCACAGAGAGAGATTCCCAATCACTTACAAACGAGAAGACAGTATTGCTCAACGCCGAGCTCCGTAATGTTCTCAGACTTTGTATAAACAACCCATACAACCCCGTCTTGGCCCCATCCGATTTTCGTCTGTTTCCTTCGAAGATTTCATTTTGATAATGATGAAGCAAAAGAAGCGGACGTGCGGTTGTGGCTCCGCCAACATTCTACAGCGACAGTATCAACAAACTGATCTTTCATTGGTAGAAATGTAATCGTCACCAGACTAACCACTATCAGAAATAAATACGTAGGCATGAAGAATAAAGGTGTAGAATGTAAATGACGTTTGTTTTATTTAAAAAGATTTAAGAGTTTTCACACAAAAATTTCGGAGACATTACTTTTCAGCACGTCTGTGTGTAAATAGCATTTTGAAGAATGCCCACACCGTCGGCTATAGGAAATTGGTCATCTGCAAAATGTGTTGTCATTATATAACTTCGTTGGTTAATGTAGTAGGTATAAAACGCTGTTTTTTTTGCCATTGTCTCCACAAAATATCAACACATACATCGAAAAATTACTGGAGGAAAACTGCTTCATTGCTGAAAGCCTACATTTGTTGTTATTTTAATATTCTCTATTTTGGCAATCGCGCTCGTACATTTGTTGGGTTAGTAAGTGGAGTAACCCGCCAGGGTAGCCGAGAGCGCTAACGCGCTGCTTCCTGGACTCGGGTGGGCGCGCCGGCCCCAGATCTAATCCGCTCGGCGGATTATCGGCGAGGGCCGGTGCACCGGCCAGCCTGGATGTGGTGTTTAGGCAGTTTTCCACATCCCGGTAAGTGAATACCGGGCTGGTCCCCACGTTCCGCTTTAGTTACACGACTCGCAGACATCTGAACACACTCGCACTATACCATTCATTACACTCAACGCAGACAGTACAGGTACACTCATTCCGTCCCGGGGGATACGGGGTGGCGGCAGGAACGGCATGTGGCCACCCGTTTCCACTAACCTCGCCAAATCCGTTCCTAACAATGCCCACCCTGCGTCAGCGCGGGACATGGCACCAGTGAAAGAAAGAAAGAACTCTTACTAAGTGGAGTGGCATGCAATTGCTTCTCGTATTTCCTGCAACAGTTAATGAAAGCGAAGAGTTTCCACTAACTATTGACGTAAAAGAAAGGACTACGGAATCAAATATTTTAGAAGGCGTCACAACTGTCCTGTCGAAAAGTGAGGAAGTGCTTCGAGGAAAGAAGTCTTCGAGTTTTAAGTTTAGACTTATCGAGCCTTGTGCACATAATGTGTCGTAATTGTAGTATGCAGTATTTCGTAAGGCGTTGCCACGTAATTAAACTCATTTTTTAAATGTAATAGCTTACACGTACTTCGTGGAACTCGCAAACTACACATTACGGAGCAGGGAGTGACTGCGCACATTAAAGAGGCAGCAGATGCTTTTTTCGCGGAGAGTGTTTATACAAAGTCTGAGAACATTACGGGGCTCGGCGTTAAGTAATACGACGGGCCTACAAACAGGTAGTAACGGCCGTGCCAGAAGGCTGGCCCCCGCGGCTCCGAGCGGTCTTCTCACGCGCGCCGCGTCAGCACGAGGGCAAATTTAATTTTCGCGCGGAGGAGGGCTTCCTACTTCATTGGTGGCGCTGCCATTACCCCCTAATGAAAAACTATTAAAACGGAGGTGCCAAGAGCATGGAAAGGGAGGAGGGAAAAAAACACACGGGAAAAAAAAGCAAAAAAAGTTCTGCCTCGACAACGCGCTGCATGGCCGACGAGGGCGGCGGAAACTGGCTGCGGCGGCCAGGTGGCAGCAGCGTCGCCGCCGGCCCCGGTAATGGCCACGTACTAATGGAGCTGTCTGCCGCCGACGGATGCTAACAAACTGCCCGCCGCCGGTCCGCCAAGGGTTCGCGAAAGAGCCCCGGCGCCCCTCCGCCAGAGGAAACTCGCCCTTCCCTGGAATGCACTTTTCCCTCCTGCACAGTACTCGACTCCGCATTTTATGTATGCTGATAACTGGAAATGTAATTTGGTCACGCAGAAGAGAATCCCCGGCAAAATACTGAGAACGCCGTCGGTTTTCGCCTCGTCAGATTAGTACCAGCACCAGTGTCTCCGTTACGTCTTGAATTTGTCACTGTGCATTCAAAGCTGGAAGAAATTCTTTATTGTTATACACTAATGGCCATTAAAATTGTTACACCACGAAGATGACGTGTTGCAGACGCGAAATTTAACCGACAGGAAGAAGATGCTGTGATATGCAAATGATTAGCTTTTCAGAGCATTCACACAAGGTTGGCGCCGGTAGCGACACCTACAACGCGCTGACATGAGGAAAGTTTCCAACCGATTTCTCATAGACAAACAGCGGTTGACCGGCGTTGCCTGGTGAAACGTTATTGTGATGCCTCGTGTAAGGAGGAGAAATGCGTACCAACACGTTTCCGACTTTGATAAAGGTCGGATTGTAGCCTATCGCGATTGCGGTTAATCGTATCGCGACATTGCTGCTCGCGTTGGTCGAGATCCAATGACTGGTAGCAGAATGTGGAATCGGTGGGTTCAGGAGGGTAATACGGAACGCCGTGCTGGATCCCAACGGCCTCGTATCACTAGCAGTCGAGATGACAGGCATCTTATCCGCATGGCTGTAACGGATCGTGCAGCCCCGTCTCGATCCGTGAGTCAACAGATGGGGACGTTTGCAAGACAACAAGCATCTGCACGAACAGTTCGACGACGTTTGCAGCAGCATGGACTAACAGCTCGGAGACCATGGCTGCGGTTACCCTTGACGCTGCATCACAGACAGGAGCGCCTGCGATGGTGTACTCAACGATGAACCCGGGTGCACAAATGGCAAAACGTTATTTTTTCGGATGAATCCAGGTTCTGTTTACAGCTTCATGATGGTCGCATTCGTGTTTGGCGATATCGCGGTGAATGCACGTTGAAGCGTGTATTCGTCATCGCCATACTGGCGTATCACCCGGCGTGATGGTATGGGGTGCCATTGGTTACACGTCTCGGTCACCTCTTGTTCGCACTGACGGCACTTTGAACAGTGGACGTTATATTTCAGATGTGTTGCGACCCGTGGCTCTACCCTTCATTCGATTCCTGGAAGCCCTACCTTTCAGCAGGATAATGCGCAACCGCATGTTGCAGGTCCTGCGCGGGCCTTTCTGGATAAAGAAAATGTTCGACTGCTGCCCTGACCAGCACATTCTCCAGATCTCTCACCAACTGAAAACGTCTGGTCAATGTTGGCCGAGCAACTGGCTCGTCACAATACGCCAGTCACTACTCTTGATGAACTGCGGTATCGCGTTGAAGCTGCATGGGCAGCTGTATCTGTACACGCCATCCAAGCTCTGTTTAACTCAATGCTCAAGCGTATCAAGGCCATTATTACGGCCAGAGGTGGTTGTTCTGGGTACTGATTTCTCAGGATCTATGCACCCAAATTGCGTGAAAATGTAATCACATGTCATTTCTTGTATAATATATTTGTCCAATGAATACCCGTTTATCATCTGCATTTCTTCTTGGTGTAGCAATTTTAATGGCCAGTAGTTTAATTAAAATGCAGCTACTCACGTAGGTCCGGTGTGGGCTTTAGTTATCTTAACTTAGCGAAACTTGGTAGATATGATAATACGTTAGTGTGTAACCGATTTACACTGGAAAAAAAATTCCAGTTTTCGCCACCAGCTTCAAATCTGGTGCTGTACAGTTATTGTATGAGGCTGCGACACACACGATGTCGTTTGACAAGCCGTAACCTGAGTGAACATTATGGCTGTCGAGAAGCGAGACTGTGCGCTGTTAGTGAAACTGCATTGAGAGAGTACACTGTCCAGCAAAAAAACCGTTTTTTAGTGTTTTCTGCGCTTTATGAGTTAGTTCTTACTAATTTTTGGTTGAAAATTTTTCGTTAGTTCTAGATTCTGTGGTACACTACCACACCAACAGATTAAGAGAAAGAGATGCATTCTAATTACGTATACTACCACTAAAAGTGTACTTGAATTTTTTAAATGGTGAAAGGTGGCTACACTGAGTCACAGCGCCAGAGATTGCGCCAAAGATTATTATTCCGCCGCCTTCACTGGCGCAGTAGTAGTTCAGAGGATGTCGAGAGCAGTCTTTGTTCTGTTGGGCGAGAGAATAGACGATCTGAGTGTTCACTGAAATGTTGTACTGTCCGGTAAGTGTAATGTGTAGATGGGAGAAGATGCAATTGTCAGAATATATTTGAGATTGGAGATCGGCTATTGATTTATGATGCTGGCGTAATGGAATATTTTCGTCAATACATAATGAGGTAAAAAGGTATTACAGTTTTCTTTAATAACAATCCCTCTTGCTCACAGGTACAGTCAAGAAAGCATCTGGCTCATGTTCATTTATTAGACTTACAATTCTGGTTTCTATGTGCAATCATAGTATTTCTGGTTTTTCAATTAGTTCGTTGTAAATGGTGTTTAAAATATTTTGTCGTATTGAGAAAGAACCGAGCCAGATACATGTACGTTGAGTCACACTACCACATACAGAACAGTTAGACTTGTGCTTTGTTATTTCGTAGCTTTTATAGTTGCAGGGGACTTAATTAATCAATTGTGTTAATGGAAATTCCTTGTCATTCTTTATTGTTATTTTATCCAGTCAGATTGCATGCTAATACTAGTCAGGGCCAACCAGTTATGAGACTTCGTAACCGGTCACACAGCTATCAAAATTATTCATTAATATTAGTCTTTTCTTTTTAATTAAGCCCCCTTGCAATGGTTGTTACATTTTAAGTGTTTTGAATTGTGGGAAGTATACCTCCCATGTAGTTAGGTCTGAAGAGAATCATCTGGTGACTGCATGAGATAGTCGTCTTTTAGCTTGCCTGTGGAAACGGAACTCCGGAGCGTCCCTACACAAAGAAAAAAGTGATCTGCAAGCATTGCTTCATTCCAGGGGCCCTGATATTTTTGTTCCATAACAGAAATGTTCCGATGGACTCTTTCTCCATGTTCATCAATGACAGCCCCACAACTAGGCGGGAAAAAAAATCTAGGTGGGAATGGAGAAAATGGATTTTGTAAGTAGGCTGTTTATGTTTTCTTATTGGTAACGCCACGTAGCGCTCTGTATGAAAAATCACTGGCTGTGCTGTGTGCAGTCTGTGGGTAGTTTGCATTGTTGTCTGCCATTGTAGTGTCGGGCAGCGGCAGCTGGATGTGAACAGCGCGTAGCGTTGCGCAGTTGGAGGTGAGCCGCCAGCAGTGGTGGATGTGGAGAGAGAAATGGCGGAGTTTTGATATTTGTAAAAATGGATGTTATGAACTCCTATATATATTATGACTTTTGATGATATTAAGGTAAATACATTGTTTGTTCTCTATTAAAATCTTTCATTTCCTGACTATGCCTATCAGTAGTTAGTGCCTTCCGTAGTTTGAATCTTTTATTTAGCTGGCAGTAGTGGTGCTCGCTGTATTGCAGTAGTTCGAGTAACCAAGATTTTTGTGAGGTAAGTGATTTGTGAAACGTATAGGTTAATGTTAGTCAGGGCCATTCTCTTGTAGGGATTTTTGAAAGTCAGATTGCGTTGCGCTAAAAATATTGTGTGTCAGTTAAGGACAGTCATGTATAATTCTTCAAAGGGGACGTTTCATATGTCGACCCTTAGCCGAGGATACCTCACTGAAATCTTCTGATTATTTTCTTGTAGTTTGTGTAATTAGTGTAGATTTTGTTTGTTGCTGGCGCGTAATTGTAGAGAGAATCTCCTTTGTAGTTGCAGTCTTTCATTGTTGTACAGTAAAACAGGTGTGGCATGCACGTAGATTTGCACCAAGTATTTCGCAGCTGCGCTTGCAATTAACTAGATATTATTTTCAGTGTTATGTTAATGTGTTCTCTTATTTTGCTCTTCAAATTGAGCTTTTCTGTGTTATCGTGTGAAAAACGTAATACTAGGCTCCAAAGTAAACCGAGAAATGACAGTGAAAACGAAAGCAGTGTGTTAGCGCTACCGAGTAATGAATTAACTGATGTTCAAAGTAGTAATTTGGTAAATGCGCATGGGGAAATGGAGCGGGCTGCAAACAATGGTGTAGACAGTGAAACAATTAGTGAACAGGGACGCATTATCGACCGATCGGTCGGCAACAGCTCGCCTCAGGAATCCGAAATGACAGAACACAATATTGCAAATACAGTAGACTTAGGTTTTGGGTCCTCACCGTTTTCTCAAATGAGTCAAGACACATTTTCTGCTTGTCAAAATATGAATGTTGCCGGTGAAAATGCACTGCCAAAAAGCATAGAGAAACAGATTCCAGACACTAATACATTATTATTGCAATTAATGCAACAAATGGAACAAAATCAGAGACAAATGGGACAAAAGCTTCAAAAGTTAGACACAATGGAACAAAATCAGAGACAAACACAGCGACAGTTAGACACAATGGAACAAAATCAGAGACAAACACAGCAAAAGCTTCAAAAGTTAGACACAGTGGAACAAAATCATCAAAAGTTAGACACCACGCTTGAACAAACACGTGAAGATTTAACTACTGAGTTACATTACATCGAATCGAAATGTCAAAAAGTCTGTAATGACGTAAAAACACAAATTTGTGAGCATTTCCAACCTATTTTTTTGCGGCATGAAAATGCATTACAGAACTGCAAATTATTGTTCATGAAAATCATGAGACCTTGCAAGCTAAATTTGACTCAGTTGCATGTACCGATTCGGTTACGCAACTTGCAAAAACTCAGGAAAACTTAAAGGACACAGTAGATACTCTGAAACTTGGTTCAGAAAAACACACTGAGGAAATAAGTACACTATCGGAGAAAGTAGCCGAACTTTCGGATCAGTTCACTAATTTATCTGCGAAGGTAGATGATAATCTGAATGACACAAAACCAGTAGTCTTTAATGACACAGAAGAGTGCGAACAAATTAGGAAATTCAAACAAAATCAGAATCAAATAAATACGCAGCACCAAAGACCAATCCGGGAAGTACAAGATCAGCTGACACAGGTAATACAAGAATTACGTGTTTCAGAGGACACTCGCGCCCCAATACGGGAAGAGGGACATAGAAATACGGAACAGCCACAAAATAATAACACAGGGTATTTCGGAAATTATGAAAGAAATTGGCAAGGTGCACCGAATTTTGAAATGGAACCGCCGAAACGTCGTAACAATGACCGATATGCGACTCGCCGACATGATGATTTTGGCTATAAGCTGTTCATTACTACACGTAAATTCAAAACATTTAAGAATTCTGCCAACGACATTCATCCACAAGCGTGGCTCCATCAATTCTCTCATTGTTTTCCTCCCAACTGGTCATTAGAGCACAGATTAGAATTTTTGTGTGGCTACTTAGAGAATGAACCAGCTGTAAGAATGCGATCGGTCATTCACGATTGCCACAGTGAAGGAGAGTTTTACCATGCCTTCCTATCAGCATATTGGTCTCAAGCCACACAAGATCGAGTAAAACATAGCATCATGATGATGAAACACTTTGAACAATCTGAATTTTCCAGTCTTGTGAAATATTTTGAAGACATGATGCATAAGAATCAGTATCTTTCAAACCCATACAGCCCCTCAGAACTCATCCGCATTTGCTTACTCAAATTGCCTGAACATTTACGACATATTATTTTAGCAGGACGTTGCAAAGACGACATTGAAGCTTTTCAGGGACTGTTACAAGAACTGGAAATTGACACTGACAATCGCGAAACGCGAAAACAGGATCACAACAATCACTACAGGTCAGATCCGTCACATTTCCGTGACGACAGAAACGATAACTGGACGCGACAAGGCTATTCTCACCACACAAATCGTGACCAAAACAGACACCACCCATATGACAACCACTGGCAGAATAATAATAGTTACAGAGAAAGATCGCATTTCCGAAGTAGTGAATATGACAGAGATTACCTTAGAAACGGACAATATGGGAACCAAAACAATTATTATTACGGGAGACAGAATAACTTTAGACGCAACGGTCCAGCGCGCAGTTACGATTCAGGGAGAAATTCTCCACCACTTAACCGACAAGGAAGAAACTATGGAATGTACCGACATGACGACAGACGATATGATCGTAATGACAGACCTGAATTGCATCAGAACTGGCGGGATTCAAACAGGTCAGGGCCTTCTCGTCAGAGTAAATTTGTAGAAGTTAGGTCTCCAAATCCCAATATTGACGCGCGCCAACAAAGACAATGACTCGCACCGCAGGCAGCCACCTGCGCCCGCTGGCTCAGGGAAAAATAACATAGAAGCAACCTTGAGAAAAATTTTAGCATTCCTTATGGACGTATACAACATGATAACTGTTTTGAAGTTGAAACTCTGCTTACTAGGAAGAGTAAAGCATTGCACCACATTTCGCATGTAAAACCGTTTATTGAAAGATAATCTGCTTTTTAACTTTGTCTTTGCCACAAAATTTTTCACTTCCCGTTTCTAGTATGCTTTGTCAGAATTAGAATCTGTTAACATACAACAATGTTTGAAGCTAAATATCCAGTCAAGAACCAAGAGAATTTATTTAAACAGAAATTACGAATGCATTGTTATTGTGAACAGATGACACAGTGTTATTGTGTGTGTACATTCTTGCTTGGTAGTTGCACGATTACGTAACGACTATAAGGCTCACATACTTAGAACATATACCGGTACTGCTAATGAGATTTTAATGCAACATTTTGGTTTACTTGAAAATACATTCTGGAGTTTATGTGACAACTACACGATTTTATCACGACACTACTAATGAGTGACAATTTACAATGTTGCTTTTGCAGTGTTTCTGTTTTATATCTGCACAGTTTTTCTGCATTATTCTGGAAAGTAAAATATGTTTTAGTAGTAACTTTTGTGGTATAGCTACAATGAGACTGCCTTTTCCGTAGCACAACAATACGTTACAGCACAGTACTTTCTTCATCATGGCAATAAGCATAATAACTAAGATATCTATACACAAAGCATTTCACTTTTGTTTATCATGAGGTAAGTACATTGACTTTCGCAGAACTTAGCTTGCGGAGGACGACAACTACGACACTTCCACAGAGATTATCTTACAACAAGATGCACAGTTCAGCGCTACAGTACATGTATTTGAGTGATTAATTTTATACTTAAAACATTTATTTTTAAAGGTTTTTGAATTACAAAGAAAGTTTTCTGTGATACATTTTATTCCATTGCAATCATCTGTAACACCTGAGGGTATAATTACATTAATCCTCAGGGGGGTACAAGTTTACTTTGTGTACAATGTGTTTGGCAAGCACAAGGAGCCCTAGCTAATATGGTATTTGCTTATACAACTTTACACATCGGTACCATATTTCTCTAACACAGAATTACACAGCTATCTGATCATTTAACAGAGAAAGAAACATTTTTTTTTACTACATCAGTGACAGATATTTACGTAATTACACAGCTGGATAACTTCACACTTATGAAATTGTATTTTGTCTGTACTTTGTGAAATGCTCATATTTTTCGGAACCATTGTGATATTATGAGAGCTTTGAATAATATATTTGGTGTGGGATCACGATTTTTAAAGTACGTTTGACGCAGATGACACTTGATTTGTAACACAAATTCTTGACCTGTGAAATATTTTTATATAAGACTGTCACTGTGGCGGAAACTGCCGTGGTAAATATTTCAGCAAGAAAGGTAAGTGACCTTGGCGTAATGCATTTTGGGCGCCCAGCTGAGAGGTAGACGTCTGACAAAAGAAAGCCATTAGGTGCAAAAAAAAAAAAAAGAGGCCATTATCCTCGCTATTGACATTCCTTTGTAGAAAGCATCGCAAATACGACACGCTCGAACTTGAAAACATATGATTACACTGTGGAGCTCTTAATTTATGATATTTACTGAAATGAAATGATGAGAAACATTTTATGTCTATTGTCTTGTTAGTTGAAAGATTGTTTACTGCGTTATGAAATGCCATATGGCTAGTGAATGATGTTTGACGCCTTGTCTGTTTTTTTTAATATCTAGTTTCTAGCTGCACTGCAGCATTGGTTAAAATAAAATTTAATATATGTACTAATATAGTTATTTTATGCCTACAGATCCAGTCAATAAGAAATTAATGATCGCCTTCCAAGAAAACGAGGGCACATAAATAGACATTTCCCTTCACAGGAATTGCATAAATAATTTCTTTACGATTTGGTAACTTATCTGCTAGTGTAAGTTCTCGTGATGCATCACTCTAGTGTTAAGATGTGACATAGGTATTAGACATGGCCATTTTTAGTGTACTATTTTTTCTGCTTGAGCTATGTCATGTTTAGGTATTTCATTTTCTGCTGCTGTTTGCCAGGCATAGTGTTACTGAATTTGACTTTGTGTTACTCTTCGAAGCCAGTTTACTACTGATTTATTTTTCTTGTTTGCTGCTCATTGCGTTATATTAGTTGTAGTATTGCTGCTTGCTTGGCCAGTTTGAATATTTTGTCATTGCTGTTTGTGTTAATTGTTTTGTACTGCTGCATTGCCTCGTCCCTTAGTTTAGCATCTGAGCTCAGTAGATTTCAGTTAGCTTAAGAGGGGTAGACTATATAAGAAACTGACTATGGAGAATAGGTAAAGAATGCATAGCGAAGTTATATGAAAAAGATTTGGCCCAAAATGAGTATTGTACAATCAGAAATAATTATTTTGAAAGAAATATGAATAGAATACAGCGAGGAGGTATAGATAGGACTTTTTGTGAATAATGATGAATGAAGGGAGATGCAAAATACTGCAATAAAACAAAACCTGTCCTTTCCTTGTGTTATCCCACTTTGTGTTTATGTACCCTTGTTTATTTGTCTTTTTCCTGTCTTTATGTGTTTAGCTGATGAGAGCTATGTTGTAGAATTTTTCTGATAATATGTTATTTTCTTTGTAAAGATGTTTAGACATTATTTTTTCTGTTTTGTTTTAATGCTCATGTGTGAAGTTGATGTCTCAAAAGTTATTCTGATCTTTTATGTATGTACTTATGTCATAATTCTTGTAACACTGATGTGCATGTTTATTTCTATTCTTTTGTAAAGCCTGTTTTACTACAAATGTTATCTGTACTATTATGTTCTTTAATGATGTAATCTGTATCATTGTAATTGTATTCTTATGTTATAAAATTGTAATGGACACCAGTTCATCATATTATTAACTTGTAAGTTCCATTTCACTGCACACGTCTCTGTTGGCCATAGTATATGGAAATATGTGAGAAGTAGGGACGGTTAGTGTTTGCACGTGTGTTAATAATTCAGCAAGGGACTGGATAACAGCATTGCTGGTTCTAAGGACAATTCCAAAAACTTTGTGAGTGCACAAGTGGTGGTTATGGACTTGCTATATTATCCGAAAGACTCTTCAATGGTGATCGTGCACCTGCACAGTCACAACAGATGGCTGCTGGCCATCTCTACAATGACTCACCAGTAACATTATTTCTACAAGGACTGCAGTGGGTCTGCACCTCTGGTGGTCCACCAATACCACAATCTCTACCAGGAGTACAGTGGTCTACTCTGTGATGACCTACCTACCAATATTCTTCAAAACGTCGAATGACTCTGCTGTGGGTTTCCTCTGTTGTGGCCCATTACCGGTCTGCACATCGAGAGTCAGCACTCTCTTTCCGTTGGAAGGTCAACACTACTTCTTCAAGAATGTATGGAAATCCACTACTTCTGTGTGCATTTTCTTTTACTGCTCAGACTTTGAGAAAAACACTGCAATTTTACTGTGACAAATGATGAGGACTGTCTTTATGGACTGTGAGAAAATTTTAGCTTTTGACCAACATTGTATCAATAAGTGTGTGCAATTGATATCTTTGTTATTGTAATTATAAAAAAATTTTATCAAATCATTATTGGTCACTGTCCAAAACAATTTGTAAAATTTTTTGTGGGGACCATGGGGGCTATGTAAGTAGGCTGTTTATGTTTTCTTATTGGTAACGCCACGTAGCGCTCTATATGAAAAATCACTGGCTGTGCTGTGTGCAGTCTGTGGGTAGTTTGCATTGTTGTCTGCCATTGTAGTGTTGGGCAGCGGCAGCTGGATGTGAACAGCGCGTAGAATTGCGCAGTTGGAGGTGAGCCGCCAGCAGTGGTGGATGTGGAGAGGGAAATGGCGGAGTTTTGATATTTGTAAAAATGGATGTTATGAACTCCTATATATATTATGACTTTTGATGATATTAAGGTAAATACATTGTTTGTTCTCTATTAAAATCTTTCATTTCCTGACTATGCCTATCAGTAGTTAGTGCCTTCCGTAGTTTGAATCTTTTATTTAGCTGGCAGTAGTGGTGCTCGCTGTATTGCAGTAGTTCGAGTAACCAAGATTTTTGTGAGGTAAGTGATTTGTGAAACGTATAGGTTAATGTTAGTCAGGGCCATTCTCTTGTAGGGATTTTTGAAAGTCAGATTGCGTTGCGCTAAAAATATTGTGTGTCAGTTAAGGACAGTCATGTTTAATTGTTCAAAGGGGACGTTTCAGTTTTAAGGGACATGTTGCATCCAAGGTTATGGTATTTTTGCAGGAGCAATGTCACCAACTGAGTGTAGCCATCAACTCTTTTTCCCTAAAAACCACAGAAAACTCCCTTGAAGGTTTCCCAAGCTTCCTTTTGGTTCCCCTCCAAAACTTTTCAAATGCAGGATCCTTTACAATTTCTCGAATTTGTGTCCCTATTATAATATCTTCCTTATCTTTTGAATCACTTAATGTCGGAAACTTCTCTCTTACCTACTTAAAGGCATGTTCTTTTTGGTTCATTGGAAGAAAAACATCTTTTGGGTCCACGAGAGGCTCGGCAACGGCATTTATATAGCCGTGTTTATGGCTTCTTGCAGGTCAGTCTGCTCTGATATAATGCGATTTTCTATCCCTATTTTCCCACATATATAAGAAGCAGCATTGTTTTGTGTACCCGCCGGACGGTGTGGCCGAGCGGTTCTAGGCGCTTCAGTCTGGAACCGCACGACCACTACCGTCGCAGATTCGAATTCTGCCTCGGGCATGGATGTGTGTGATATCTTTAGGTTAGTTAGGTTTAAGTAGTTCTAAGTTCTAGGGGACTGATGACCTCTGATGTTGGAAGTCCCATAGTGCTCAGAGCCATTTGAACCAACCTTTGTGCACCTCAGTTGCATTCGTAAGAGTATGGCAATGACGTTTAGATCACCGCAGATTTTCCATTTGTGTTCACGATATTTGATTGAGTCCCATACGGCTGTCATATTTCCATATGTCTCCTTCATGTGAACTGCATGACTAATAGGAATAGAATGGAGACGATTGCCATTGTGAAGTAACACAGCTTTCAAACTAAACTTGGAGGAGTCTATGAATAGCCTCCATTCAGTTGGATCAAGGTTCAAATTTAGAGATTGCATAAAGCCATTAATGCTGCAGCAAACAACAAGATTTTTTTTTTCTTCCCCAAAACGGGAAGCAGTTCCATGTGACGTTTTCTGTACTGTGAGACTGTAAAATCACTTTCGAGAAGATTCCATTGCTGTAGTCGAGACCCAAGAACTTCTGCCTTCTCCTCTGACAGGTCAAGCTCTCTAATGAGATCACTCAATTCCGCTTGACTCAGTCTGTGCGATTTATCATCTTTTCCCTCAAAATCAGGGCCGTGGAATGTGGGAAACTTGTTCGGTTCTTCTTCTTCTTCTTGCTCCACACTGTCTTCATTTTCGACTTCAAGCACACAATTTTCTGGTGGAGTAGGAAATGGTAGACTATCTGAATCTGGAATGGGTCGATTAGCATACAGAAGATTCAGGTACAGAACTGTTCTTCTTTTCTTCATAGACAATTCTGCCTTTATAGGTGGAGTCAAGCAGGAGTAGTAGTTATCTGTATTGTTTGTAGGCTCCCGCCAAGCCATAGGCACAGCAAAAGCCATTATATCTTTTTTCAGCAATTCTCGCAGTGTAGATGAACATGCGTTGCAACATATTTGTGGAACAAAAACCGTAACCTGGATACCTACTTTGATATCAAAGTAATGCTGATAAGCAGATTTCACAAGAGGCATCAGATTCTGTTCCTGTAATTTGGTGGTATTTTTATGAATTTTACACTAAGTAAGCCCTTTGAAACCAGAAATTTTCCTTTAGATTGAACTGTGTAAGCATTCACTTGAGCACGAACAACTGCTTCAATTCCGCACTGCATTGATAATGACCTGACACAGGTCGAAATCTGATCTGCGTTGTGACTATTAATGTCATATTAAAGCAACTTTATTCTACGACTGATTGCTGCTCTATCTAACCCAATATAACCACAGTCGTTGCGTGCACCCACCCCATGGCGGGCAACCTGATGAATTTTCCTTTAATTACAGTAGAAACTAAATGAAACTCAGTCACAGCAACAGTGTCTATGGCATCAGATTCTGTTCCTGCAATTTCGTGGTATTTTTAAGAATTTTACACTAAATAAGCACTATCAAACCAGAAGTTTTGCTTTACTTACAGCAGAAACTAAAATGAAACTCAGGCACAGCAACAGTGTCTATGCTTATGACGTACAAACAGCTTAAGAGCATTTGTGTTTTGTTATTGTACAGGTGTGCCAACTCCGAAAACAGAATTTCGACAAAACTGAATATGTTGACTGTAAGAATGAAATGTCACTTTACCTCCGTCTGTTGTTTTTATAGGGATTTTTTAATTTAGCAGATGGAAACACATAAGCATTAACAATTTTTGTGCCAGAATCATTTTCATTGTTGACCAGTGTTATCACCGATAAAAGGTCGCCGGCCGAAGTGGCCGTGCGGTTCAAGGCGCTGCAGTCTGGAACCGCAAGACCGCTACGGTCGCAGGTTCGAATCCTGCCTCGGGCATGGATGTTTGTGATGTCCTTAGGTTAGTTAGGTTTAAGTAGTTGTAAGTTCTAGGGGACTAATGACCTCAGCAGTTGAGTCCCATAGTGCTCAGAGCCATTTGAACCATTTTGATAAAAGGTCTGAGGATAGGTCCGGTGTGAAAATGGTTCAAATGGCTCTGAGCACTGTGGGACTTATCATCTGAGGTCATCAGTCCCCTAGAACTTACAACGACTTAAACCTAACTAAGCTAAGGACATCACACCCATCCGTGCCCAAGGCAGGATTCGAACCTGAGACCGTAGCTGTCGCGCAGTTCCGGACTGAAGCGCCTAGAACCGCTCGGCCACAGCGGCCGGCAGGGCCCGGTGTCATTAAATGGTATAAAGAAGATGGAAACGAAATGCGAAAACACTGGTGACCTTGGTGTGACACTTGGAAGAGAAAGGCGTGCTAGCCCTGTGGAAGTTATTGACGAGGTTTCTATCGCTATAACTGACCATGCAGCAAATGCCCCGGAAAATGCCAGAGTACTCGTGCGGTGTCACGAGAATCATCCATCTCATGGTCAACAGTACGGGAAGGTTTGCTATCTGTTTTCACTGGTACCTGTACAAGACTGAGACGGTGCCACAACTGAAACCTTATGATCCGTAGCAATGCTCTACATTTGTTCTCCGGTTTCTGACACAGATCGAAATTGATGTCACGTGGCCAGGGACTATTCTTCCATGGAGTGACGAGGCACATTTTACGCTACTGGGTGCAGTGAATACACAGAAACGCCGAATTTGGAGTACTCTTAAACAGCGTGTTGTGCACAAAGAGACATTGCACTTTCCGTATGTGACTGTTTGGTGTGGATTCAAATGCACCTTTGATACCGACCCGTTGTTTTTTTGAAGCGACTTCACCCAGAGGGCCTGTCAGGTGTACACTAACATTTGTATGTTATTGAACCTCCTTGTAAAGCACATGATTCCTGTTTTGGAAGAGCGCAACTGTGTGTAAACCACTGTTCATGCCAGATGTAGCAACAATTAGCGTCGCTCCCCCAGCGAAAGATTTGCTTAACGCAACCTGCTATCTCCAGGCATGAACTGCAAGATCACCTCATCTGAATCCTTGTGACTTTTGTCTGTGGAGTTGTCTGTAGAACACATTTGCCAGGTACACGTTCGGTCTCTGACCGAAGACCAATATTCAAGAACACGTCGCTCAGATTCTACCGAAACTGTTGCGAACAGCTGTCCATCACGCCGTTTTACAGATGGAGCGCCTCGTCGACGTCTGCGGGGCTCATACTGAATAAACCGTGTAAGCGGCAGTAAATAATAAAAACAAAATTATACCTTTCTCACATGTATAAACTTTTCTGCTCACGTTCCCTTCCTAATTCATTACTGGACAAATTTCTAAACGTCTTTCTTGCGTTCATAGTGCCAGATTAGCACCTGGTGACTAAAACTGGAACTAATTCTTTTTTCAGCGTAAATCGGTTCCTCATAACGCATTATAGTATTGTAACCTCCCTACAAAAATTTACAAGACAGTAATGTTATTTAGGAATGCCAATGGACATTGCGGTAAGTGTAACCTCTCCACTGAAATTTTAAAGACAGAAATAATAAATGAATAGGAGCCAAACGTAACCTCCCTAGCAATTAAATTTAATGACAATGGGAACAAAAATGTGAAATTCGCAATCTGACTCTGGTGTAAGCTCCCACTAAAATAATGAAAGTCCATTCAGTGATAATAATTATTCAATTAAACCGAAATATCGGTCTTTGGCCCTGTGCAAAAATCAAAATTAAATTCTTACCTCATTGCAACACCTAGTCAAATTTCTGCTCTTGTTGTTGCGCACCGCTTGGAGGAACTGCATTGCAAATAATAATATTCCCTTTTTTTTTCTTTTGTAATCTAATTGAAAACTGAAACTTTTGTTTAAGGGAAGTGGAACGAAATAGTTACTTCAATTAAATGAAAATTTTATGTAAAATTGCTTTTGAAATCAAAGTTATTATTGGGGGCACTTGTTGAAAATTAATTACAATAATTAAACTTTACATTATCTGATGATTATCTTAATTAACAGTATACCTCATTCAGCATCTTGACCAGTGTTGTCGCCAGACCACATCACGCAATCCCACTGGACTGCTACCACTGACCGACCGCTCTGCATGACGACTACTAGCGTACTGCACGCGACGACTACTGACAGAGTACTGCTCTCAACTAGACAGAGCTACAGACTCGCAACGACTGAATGACAGACTGAGAACCGCTCGCAACACTCGCGCGGTCAAGCGCATACTCTCTGGTCACAGATGCTACAATGCCTCGCCATCGCTGCTATGTTACATACGTGTTTCATAACCCTCCACTGGGGGGGCAATAATTTGGCAGCGATGGTGAGTCATTTGGACTTGCCAAGCGCGGCAAAATTTTTCTTTAATTAACAAAATTCTACAACTTACAGAATATTTAAATGTTGTGCACACGCACTAAGTACAAAATATATCAGACAAAGACAAAATGTGAGTACAAAACATAGTAGCAAATCAGAAAAATGTATATACAAATTATTTGACAGATAACAAAGTGCACAGGCACTGAAAAAAAAATTCTTTAGCATATTCAGAACAAATAAACAGACTGGCAAAATATTATGTTGACAAGTGACATGAGTGCCCATGCACTGTAGTTGAGAACATATCAGTAATTGATTAAATGTATGTACAATTAGTAACAAATGACATAAGTGCATTCGCATTAAAGTATTGAATATACATAATAGTAGAAATCATATTGAAAAATGAGAAAAGTGTACAGGCACCGAAGTTCAGTAGAAAACATATTAACACCTAACAGAAGTGCACATGCACTGTAGTTCAGAAAATAAAAAATGTATATACAATATAAAAGACAAAAGTGCACATATACTGTACTTCAGAACAAATCAAAAAAATGTCTTTAGCATTTTGGCAATAAATAAACATAATAGCAAAAAAAATCATGTCGACCAGTGACATAAGTGTACTCGCACTGGAGTTTAGCGAATTAAAAAAATGTATAGCCATGAACATAAATAATGTTAGCAAAAATGATTTTCACTATGTGACAAGAATTAGGATAGGAAAGGGAAGGATTGCATCATGGTTGTAGCACTTTAGATTGCACACAGCTGTTTTGAAAGTCCATATCTTTCCACAGAAGTACAACACCAAGTGACACAACTTGAAGTTCTTTTCCCCTCAGAATTTATCAGCGTAGCCAAGACACTGAACTGTCGTAGTAATATTCCATTTTTTTTTATTTTGGCAGTATATTAGGTACACCAAACAGTGGGACCATAATAACGTCTTCATCGCTCACGGTGGCGGACAGCATGTCGTGTCAACACCACGCTCTTACACGGCACATCAACGTAGAATTAGTGCAAAACCAAATATAGTGCTCCATGATCACTAGGATAAACAGGACAAATGGACATTGCAGTAATTCAGGGTAGTTAGCTCATAAGGTGAAGGACATTAAGTCACATAATATTGTCAATTACAGTAGTAGTTTGCGGCATTCATAGCCCAGCTATTGAACATTTCTGTACCATGTATGTAGTATTACAGAAAAATGTTCATTAATTGTTTTACATAGAATCAGTAATCTTCTTTTTCTAGTTACAAAGCATTATTAAATAATCGCATTCTTTTCCAGTTACAAAGTATAGCATAGTTAATTAATCATTTGTCATTCCAATATAGTATTAATCATTAACCTTCTCCTAATTACAAAGCATCATGAAACAATCGCATTCTTTTCCAGTTACAAAGTATGGCATAGTGAATTAATCATTTGTCATTTCAATATAGTAAGAATCATTAGCCTTCTAATTACAAAGCATTATGAAACAATTGCATTCATTTCCAGTTATAAAGTATAGCATAATTAATTAATCATTTGTCTTCCAATAGTAATAATCATTAGCTTTTTCCTAATTACAAAGCATTATTAAACAATAACATTCTTTCCCAATTATAAAGCATAGTTAATTAATCATTTGTCATTTCAATAGTAATAATCATTAGCTTTTTCCTAATTACAAAGCATTATTAAACAATAGCATAGTTAATTAATTATGTGTCATTCCAATCTAGTAAGAATCATTAGCCTTTTTCTAATTACAAAGCATTACTAAACAGTCACATTCATTTCCAATTACAAAGTATGAACATTGAAAACAAGAGCTAATTAATGGCATAATTAATAACAATTCATTAAGTGACACTAATTATTGGCACTCAGTGGCCAGTAATAGAACATGAAAAATCATCATTGAAAACAGGAGCTAATTCATGGCATAATTAATAACGTAATTCATTTAGTGACATTAATTATTGACACTCAGTGGCCAGCAAATATTGAATAGAATAAAACATTGTTCATCATTCAGTATTATTCAGATCATTAAGAAGTCATTATTAAAAATCAGCTAATTACAATCATAGCATTAATAATCATGGGCATTATAAGTAGTCTCATTACAATAAACAGTGGCAGTTATTAGCCAGTTATAAAGCATTATTTTATATATGTATATTTTTTTGTCTCATTAAGAAGTCATTACTCAAGTGACATACTATTCAGACCTAATCAGTATTATTCAGAATTATCATAAACTAGTGACATTATGTGGGACTGGTAATACATTTTTTTGGTAGCAATGCATTGCGTTGGGATCGATAATTAATTGCTGAGGCATAACACTATTTGCTTTTGACCTATTGCTACAAATGAGGATAGGTAACGTCATTCGTCATGAGTCAGCTGTAGCAAGGTTATGTAATAAGGCAATATATGTGATTACATTTATAAATGGTAAACACAAATGGGTAAAAAAAAATAAAATGCAAGTACTAGAACAGGTATAATAAGTAACAGGTTTAGTAAGTATCATGACAAGCATCTCCTGGAAAAAATACAAAATGGATTATTGACCTGAAAGAAGAAACGCACACTATGCTGAAAAGTAGTGAACTTCGAATTAACAAGTAGTGAAATGTGTATAAAATGTGTTCCATAGCTGTCCTTTCCAAAACTTTCCGTCATCCTACTATGCAATATAACACCTGCTGTCAAAACAAACTGCAACAAATACTTAAATAACTACATAGCATAAATATAAAACTCCAACATTATCCTCATCTGTAAAAAAAAAAAAAAAAAAAAAAAAAAAAAAAAAAAAAAAAAAAAACTTCATTATCAATCACTTCATTATCCACATTATCATAACTTCATTATTATCATCACCTGTAAAGAAAAACTTCATTATTCATAATACCATATCCTTCATCATTATTCATCAGTATTCATTATCATCTGCAAAAATAATCACTTCATTACTCATTATACAACTATTCCTTATCTCTAGCATATTTCATCACTAAAACTAAGATGTGTAGTTCAGTCTGACAGCCTGCATCAATCACCTTGTATTCTGAAAGAAAAAATTAGTTAAGACTGCTATTCTACGATGAGTATAGTATATTCTTGTTAATGCTTGTTAATCCTGATCCATTTACTCTTCCTCATAAAGTTATTGCATCTTCTTTCGTTTATTCCGTAGGTGAAATTCCCATTTCTGTTGAATTTATTTCTTACACACATCATTTCTTTCTGAAATTGATGAACAAAGATTAACGTCTTGCATTTAAATCATATACCCACTAAATAATGACTGGTTTATGGTGACACAATTAACCATACAGCATAACATGACAGAAAACGTAATATGTCAAAGACATTGACAGTGTTCAGATGCAAAAATGTACACAGAATATCACAATGCAGCAGCAAAATGTAAAACAGTCACGATGTTGAGATGTCATAAGGCAAAAAAAAATGTCAAAGTCAACTGGTGTGTGTTATATCTTAACTATTTCACAGTGCATACAAACAAAACTGGAGTACAATCATATACACAAAAAAAAGTGGAAAATGTGCACGGTCTGATGTGTAACGACAAGAAAAGCGACCTGCTAACCTTACCTTGCCGGGCACTTGCCAAGAAAAAATACGATAATCATCAGTAATTAGTCAAGTGAAATAATTGCATTAATAAATGACATCATAGTGTGTTGAATCATAAAGTGTCTTCATTCAATAAACGGTTTAATGTTTGAGATATGGTGGTTGCCTTTCGATTTCCTAGTTCTCAAAGTTTCGACGTGTACAACATTGGGGTGAGGGATGCTGCGAATCCGATATGGACCTGCGTATAGAAGTTCAAATTTACTGCACTTACCTTTTAATTTACTGGATAAATAGTGTGTACGTACTAATATTTTCTGTCCAACGTGAAAATCTCGGCGTCTACAAACCTGTTTTTGCTGTCTTCTCCGGCGCTCTGCGGCACGTTTGATGTTGTTCAGCGCAATGTCAATTATTTCGTGGTGCCTTAGTCGACGACATTTAGGGAAGTTTACTAATTCTTTAATTTTGTTTGGTGGTTCAACGTTTTTCAATATAACAGACGGAGATAGCATAGTGGATTCATTTGGAATGGAATTAATTACGTCTTGGAATGAGAGTATGTGTGTATCCCAATCAATATGTCTTTTGTGGCAGTATATTCGGCACAGCTTACCAATTTCTTTCATTAATCTTTCACAGGGGTTCGAAGAAGCGTGGTACTTGGATATATAAATCGGAGAAATGTTTCTTGCTCGTAACATGCGTGTCCATACACTACTACGAAATTGTGATCCATTGTCAGAAATTACTTTCATCACATGCCCTACATGAAATAGAAAATGTTTTACAAATGCTTTCGAAACAGTTTTAGCAGTAGCTTTACGTAACGGAGTGAAAGTAACAAATTTTGAAGTGAGCTCAACAGCGACAAAGATGTAGCAAAAACCTCTGTTAGTTCTCGGAATCGGACCAAAAATATCTACTGCGGCCATGTGTCTTAATTTAACAGGTATAATGGGATATAATGGAGGAATATGTGAAGTGGTGTCTGATTTAGCTTTCTGGCAAATTTTACAAGACGCTAAAACTCGTCGTATACGTTTCTCCATATTGGTAAAATAACAGTTCTGTCTCAGTATAAGAAAACATTTTCGTGCTCCGTAATGTGCGTAACTTAAATGAGTGTACCAAATTAATTTGTTAACCAGTTCGTCAGGAATGCATAATAACCAATTGTTGCTGTCAGGATGAGAGCGGCGAAACAGAATGTCATTGCGTACAGTGTAGTGGTTCCTAATCGTAACATTTTTCCTATCTTGCCAAAGGTGTTTAATTTCTTTCCACACATTGTCCTTATTTTGCTCTTGCGCTATGTCCTGTAGTGACGATGAAATAAAGTTTTCAAATGCAACTTGCTGAATGTACATGACACTGAAATTTGTTTTGCAGAAGTTGGTTGCTACGTCTTGCTGATTGTTGCCGAGAGAATGCGATAGTGCGTCTGCTATAACATTTTGTGTGCCGGGAATGTGAACAATCGTAAAATTAAATACCTGTAAATAAAGTTTCCATCTACTTAACCTGTCGTGAGTAAATTTAGCTGAAAGCAAAAATTGTGTAGCTCTATGGTCTGTGTAAACGGTGGTATGTCTGCCATAAAGAAAGTGCCTAAATCTCGTAAAAGCCCATACAACACATAATGTTTCCAGTTCTGTAACGGAATAATTTCGTTCAGCAGGTGACAGAATGCGGCTTGCAAACGCGATGTTTTTAATTACTGTAGAACCATTTTCTTCAATTTCCTGGAAAATGTGTACGCCTAAAGCGGTGTTGGAACTGTCGGTAGCAATGGAAAAATTTCTGGTAAGATCTGGGTGCGATAAAAGTGGAGCATTCAACAAAGCATGTTTCAGGTTCACAAATTCAGAATGTGCTTGCTTATCCCAAGACCAAATAGTGTTTTTACCTGTTAATTGACATAATCTGGGTGTGTCTAGAGCAGAGTGATGAATAAATTTACGAAAAAAGTTAATTAAGCCCAAAAAAACTGCGTAATTGCTTTTTTGTTGTAGGAACAGTAATGTCACGTAGAGCTTGAAGTTTTTCTGGATCAGGCGCAATGCCTTCTGCTGAAATTACGTGTCCAAGAAATTTTATAGACGTTTTGCCAAAGTGCGATTTACTAAGATTAATTGTAAGTCCTTGTGCACGAAAAGTTTGTAACAGTTGTTCAAGAATCAGATTGTGTTCAGACCAGTTAGCTTCTGCGATAAGAATGTCGTCTACATACGTCGTAATTCTGTCCTTAATGCAAACGTGTGTCGGATGGCGTCAAAATTAATAACATTTTCGTGAACAAGATTCTGCGTGTCTAAATTATTGCTTACGTTACTGGAATATGAAACCTGTACTGTGTCTGGTTAAAATCTATCGTACGTGTTATTATTCACGCGAGGATGCTGTGGCATTTCGACTATTTGAACTGCTCTGTTATTTCTTACT
Source organism: Schistocerca americana (assembly GCF_021461395.2). Classification (NCBI taxonomy): domain Eukaryota; kingdom Metazoa; phylum Arthropoda; class Insecta; order Orthoptera; family Acrididae; genus Schistocerca; species Schistocerca americana. Next base: position 265,658,960 of record NC_060122.1, on the reverse strand, counting down.
GACGTATTACGCTATCGATGACACCTATTGTCTGTTTCATTCATGATTATTTGTTGTTGCTGATGTTGTTGCTGCTCATAAGATCGACTGTTATTAAATGTACGCAGAAAATTGTGCTCATCATTTTTTTTTACGTCTGTCCTGATAGTAATTTCTATACGGCGCATTGCGATACGAGTTGAAATAGTGTGTTGTCTGTACGTGGTTATTTCTTTGCTGCCATGCGTTACTATTTGTTGGGGCTGGGACTATACGTGCACGCGGCGAAACATTAAAGTTTGGTTGACCTTGTAGACTCCATTGTTGGTTACGTATGCTAAGCGGCTTACTTTCATGCTGTTGTGGTGAAAAACATCTATTGTTACAAAAATATGGTTCCTATTGCTGATAATTTTACACATACTGATGATTACGACTTTATCCGTTATTAAAATTACGCTGGTTCTGGAGTGCCTACTGAAAATTGTCACATTCGGTAAAATATTTGTCATATCCGGTTTTCATTACTCGTTTCTTAATACTACGTAGAGCAATAGTTAAAGAGCAGTTTTGATAGATATTAAGGATAGTAGAAGAGAAGGCAGCAGTGCAGAAAACTAAAGATGAGACAGCACTACTACAGCTCGGGGCCCTATGCTCGCTACGGCACATATTCATAAAAGCGTAATGAATCCCCTGAGGTCTTTTACGCACTGCAAATAAATTTTAGCTTTTGCGTTGCAGGCAATGGCGGTAAAATTCCAAAACCAAATTGTTGTAACCATGTTAATTCTGGTTTCTGCATAATACGTAACGCTGATGAAAATATAATAGCAAATTGTCGCCTCTGGTTCAAAGCTAGTTTCTGCATTACAGGTAATAGCGGTGAAAGCATAAAAACAAATTGTCGTATACAGCTCAAAGCGTGTACCTGTACGCTGTCATTGTTAAATTCTTTACATTTTCTTACAAATGCAAATTGCTCGAAATCTACGTTCTCGTCACTTAGTTTGATAATACGTTCAGGTTTGTGTGAAAGTCTGTTTATCTGTGTGATTTCTGATTTCAAGTTGCATAGCTTTTCAGATTTTAAGTCGCGTTGCTTTTCGGATTTTAATTCGCGTAGTCTCTGTAAATTGCTCACATTATACGCGCTGCGTAAGTCTGACAAATCTTCGCAACGTGGCGGGTTCTGTGACGTATTGGTGACTGAAATAATTGTTAATTCTGTTACTTTACTACTTTCGTCAATTTGGTTGTTCTGACGTTCAAATTTCTCGTCAGCTTCCGTGTTCGGAGTGTGTGATACTTCCACTGACTCTAAATTAATTTCGTCGCGAATCTGTACTTCGTTTCTAGGGCATTCTTCAGTGACTGCATTAATTTCGTGTATCTCTGTTGCGTTTGCTGAACATTGTTCAGTGACTGCAATAACTTCGTCTTTATGTAATTCTGTTGTGCCTACACGTGTGCTACTTGATTCTTGTGCAACAGTGCCAACTTTTTCATTACTGTTATTAGCACAAGTCTTAGTGTTCACACTTAATTGTCCTCTACCATCATACTTTTGCGCGGCAATGGCTTTAACCTGTTCCTCAAGCTGTTCATTCCGTTCACTAAGTTGTTTGATTTTTTTATTAATGTTGTCTTGTTCTTCATTCGATTGTTTATACCTTTCATTAATTAATTCACTTTGTTTGAGACGGTTTTTCTGTATTTCATTTATTAGTTGTAATATTGCCAAAATCTGATCAAATGTAACATCCTCTACTCTACTATTTGTACTATTTGACGGTGTATTTGCAATTGTCGCGTTTTGTGCGACCCTTTGGTCATTCTGTAATTTACAAAAAGATCTGTCACTCGAATGTACATTGTCAGTCACTATTTCGGAATTAAATGAATCCGTCGTATTTTCGGTACACTGTCCATTCTTATTCGAAACATTTGTCTGTACATTACTTGGATTTTCTAAATCGGGTGTGTTAAGCTCGGCAGCGCTCATTACAATAGAGCGTCCCGCGTCATCAATTGTCGTCAAATTAACAGACGAGACAATTGAGTTCGTTTGTTCATCATTAAGACAAAAATCATCATTAGTGGTTGTAATGCACTGATTATTAGTGAACGCAGGATTGTCATCATTACACTGCGTGTCACATGTCCTATCGGCAAAGTTGTTTGGGTCGGTAATTTCATTCATAATACCTCGCGATACACTATTCACAGTCTTTCGCGGCATTTTAACAATAGTCAAAATTATTCACAAAATAAATAAGCACAATGCAAAAGCAACACACAAATACAACAAAGCAACAAATTGCCGTTGACCTGTAGAAAGAAAGTCACAATATTATTAAAAGCGTTGCGCTAAATCCTAATTATATCTAAGCAAATAAGAGCAGATATCTGACTGTTGCTCAAAAGACTCTCAACGAAATACGATCCTGGACTGGGTGTCGCCAAGTGTAGCCTCCCCACAAAAATTTACAAGACAGTAATGTTATTTAGGAATGCCAATGGACATTGCGGTAAGTGTAACCTCTCCACTGAAATTTTAAAGACAGAAATAATAAATGAATAGGAGCCAAACGTAACCTCCCTAGCAATTAAATTTAATGACAATGGGAACAAAAATGTGAAATTCGCAATCTGACGCTGGTGTAAGCTCCCACTAAAATAATGAAAGTCCATTCAGTGATAACGATTATTCAATTAAACCGAAATATCGGTCTTTGGCCCTGTGCAAAAATCAAAATTAAATTCTTACCTCATTGCAACACCTAGTCAAATTTCTGCTCTTGTTGTTGCGCACCGCTTGGAGGAACTGCATTGCAAATAATAATATTCCCTTTTTTTTTTCTTTTGTAATCTAATTGAAAACTGAAACTTTTGTTTAAGGGAAGTGGAACGAAATAGTTACTTCAATTAAATGAAAATTTTATGTAAAATTGCTTTTGAAATCAAAGTTATTATTGGGGGCACTTGTTGAAAATTAATTACAATAATTAAACTTTACATTATCTGATGATTATCTTAATTAACAGTATACCTCATTCAGCATCTTGACCAGTGTTGTCGCCAGACCACATCACGCAATCCCACTGGACTGCTACCACTGACCGACCGCTCTGCATGACGACTACTAGCGTACTGCACGCGACGACTACTGACAAGAGTACTGCTCTCAACTAGACAGAGCTACAGACTCGCAACGACTGAATGACAGACTGAGAACCGCTCGCAACACTCGCGCGGTCAAGCGCATACTCTCTGGTCACAGATGCTACAATACCTCGCCATCGCTGCTATGTTACATACGTGTTTCAGTATTTACCAACTTTTGATGCCATACGATATTTACAACGGACACTGGGACGCTGTGAGAAACTCCACTTTAACTATAATCACCTCGTTCATCATTACCATGAAAGATGCACATTTATACTGAAAATATAGAAAAACAATATTAAACCGACACAAAAATCAATATGTGAAATAAGAGATTAATAACTGGTATAAAATTAGTGGATGATTACCTTAATAGGTAACCTTAATAGCTGAAAGACATGTTTAGAATATACTTCGTAAATTTGCAAAAATTATCAAAAAGTTTGAAGTTTAAGTTGCTAGTAAAAGAAACCGAAATCGTTAAAGCAGACATATGAAAAGTGGGGTCGTAAGTACAGAAAAGAAAATTATTGATCTGGAGTCTTCTATTTTTTAGCTGTGTATGCTGAACACTATTGAAGACAGCCAGAAAATGCCTATAAACAATGGCCACGCCCGGTAGAAATGACGTGTAGATGCATGAGCAAGTACCAGAAGCGCTTATGACAGGGGCGATTATAGACGACGGCAAGAGGGGGGGGGGCCTAATGGGGGGGGGGGAAGGGGGTTTGAAGGAATGAAATATCGCTTAACAAAAGAAGAGATGTGGTCCACCACCGACAAATTGGTAAAATTAGTTTTGGAGTTCAGGGTAAAAATGTGTATTAATAAATAATAAGACGCCCGTTTCCAGTTACATGACATTTATTCGTTTAGATAGCAAACTATTTCCTGCTCTTATTTTTCTGTTAAAATGGGTTTGAAGTACATTGCAACATATATTGCTACGTAATTATAGAACAGAATTAATGAATCTGTTGGAGTAATATATTCGCTGATTTCTGGAGCCATTTTATAGTAAATGTTGTCGTGTGCAAAACAGGTACTTGATGCTGTTTCTGCAATTTCATAATATAGAACATTTTCAGTGCACCAAATGAAAGTAGAATAGATCGCGATTTTGATCGTAAGATAGCAGATCTCTGTAGAATGTACATGCTACGAGTTGTATTAATGTAAAAGAATAGCCTACAATAACTAAGCGAAAGAATGCTGCAACGAGCAAGTGCTGTGACTGTTTTGATATATAATTATTTCGACTTTACTGGCAACCACGATTTATTTTGATATAACTTACATTCTCTAAAGTTATACAGAAGTGCAGTTGTAACACACCTGAGGCACTAAACATACTCAGTTTACCCAATCTTTACATGAGGTGATGTTGTAGTTTATGAATTGAGTTCCACTCTCAGATATATGGTTCAAAATGACTCTAAGCACTATGGGACTTAACATCTGACGTCATCAGTACCCCAGACTTAGAACTACTTAAACCTAACTAACCTAAGGACATCACACACTGAAACGTCCCCTTTGAACAATTATACATGACTGTGCTTAAACTGACACACAATATTTTTAGCGCAACGCAATCTGACTTTCAGAAATCCCTACAAAAGAATGGCCCTGACTAACATTAACCTATATCTTTCACAAATCACTTACCTCACAAAAATCTTCGTTACTCGAACTACTGCAATACAGCGAGCGCCACTACTGCCAGCTAAATAAAATATTCAAACTACGGAAGGCACTAACTACTGATAGACATAGTTAGCAAATGAAAGATTTTGATAGACAACAAACAATGTATTTACCTTAATAATCATAATATATATAGCAGTTCATGACAAATCACAAAACTCCGCCATCTCTCTCCCCACATCCACCACTGCTGGCGGCTCACCTCCAACTGCGCAACGCTACGCGCTGTTCATATCCAGCTGCCGCTGCCCAACACTACAATGGCAGACAACAATGCAAACCAGCCACAGACTGCACACAGCACAGCCAGTGATTCTCACACAGTGCGCTACGTGGCGTTACCAATAAGAAAACCTAAACAGCCTACTTACAACATATCCATGCCCGAGGCAAGATTCGAACCTGCGACTGTAGCAGCAGCGCGGTTCCGGACAGAAGCATCTAGAACCGCTCGGCCACAGCGACCGGCAAATATATGGGCAAGATAAGTATTCAAGGTTCAGATAACTGATTTATAGGATTAAATAATATTTTACCTGTGTTTTTGTTGATTTTTTGTTGTTGTTTGTGCACTTGGACTGGTTTATTCATGTAACTCTTGCTGACAAAAGTCAAGCTGTTTATTATTATGTTAATTTTGAGAAGACGTAAAGTTAACGACATGTCGTGGGAGCTTCTTTCATCGGCACATTAACTATTTTGGTTCTGTAAGTGGTTATGAAGTAATGCCAATACTGCACACTGCACTCTTTAGGCAAGTAACAAATTGAATTAATTAATTCACTACATTAGTTTGCAGCAAAACAACATCCAACCCGTGTCACAGTCCGATACCTTAGGTTTACGTGGGTCACTTTGGCCTTTTGAATTAGACTAATTATAATTCTAGAACAATATTTAAGTTATTTACTCATTTTATATCACAATAAAGGGTAGAAACTGAGGGAGGGGCAGGTGTTAAAGTGGAGTGGACCGTTTACTATGCTGAAATTTTCGCAGGTGAGTTAAGGGATGAAAGATTATGTTCGAATTATACAGAAGCCAGAATGCAATTATAAGAGTTGAAGGAATCCAGCAACAGAAAGTGGAGTGAGAAAGAGTTACAACACGTCACACATGTAAATTTGGAAATGGGTCCAAACTGCTGATGGCATCGGTCCCTAAACTTACACACTATTTAACATAAATTAAACTAACTTACGCTAAGGACGACACACTCACCCATGCCCGAGGGAGGACTCGAACCTTCGACGGGGGGAGCCCCCCCCCCCCCCCCCCCCGGACCGCGACAAGGCGCCTCAGACCGCGCGGCTACCCCGCGCGGCACGTCACACATGTCATTCAGTCTGTGCAACGAGTACCAGTAAAGGCAGCTAAGGAGTTATTCAAAGACAGAATTAAAGTACAGAGAGAGGGAATAAATAAAACCTAAAAATCGTTGAACAGCATCAAAAATGTGTCAAAAAAATAAACGTCATCGTAGATTAAAGGTAACAGAGTGTAACCGAATTAAATCAGTGGTGAAGAGGAATTTTCATTAGGGAATGAGACACGGAAAATAGAAGACAAGTTGTCGTATTGGGTAGCAGAAAACTGACGTAGAAAAAGAGTGTGCAAATACACGTTAGAATCAGCAAAGAAAAATGTTTCTGCAAAAGAGCTATATGCTAATATAGAATATAAGTTTAAGTTTGCGAATCGTTTTCCTGGAGATGGTTGGGTTAGGTTATGTTAGGTTCCTGGAAGTATAAGTATTTACTTTTCTTTTCTGAAAATGAATTCAAATAACTGATGAAGAGGTGCTGGGTTGAGTCTAGGAAAAGAGATTTTTACGGTGTAACTAGACTAAAGAAAGATGCAAATTAGTATGGCGCACCCTGCAGCGTCATGAAACAGTTAGTTGGGTAATGGAGGAAGGCCTGGCAGGAAAGTTTGGGGGGGGGGGGGGGGGCTGGGTAGTACCGTTGCTGAGGTACAGTACAGGTAGCAGGTTCCTATGGAAACACATCAGGTTGCATTCATTATGAAGAGATGTTCACAGGGCAAACTAGCGAAATGAGATTTGTAACCAGTCTTCGTACTGAATACTACAAGACCGACACTTCGGAGAACAAATATTAATCCGCTACTTCACAGCCCTGCTTGGAAGGTGATTATTACACTGAAGGAAAACAATCGCAACACAAAAAACAACTAACGTTCATCAACGAAAATTCACAGAATTGTGTGAGTATCATATATGAGTGATTAACAGTGCAAGATCACATGTTAATGTAAGATAAGTCTCTACAAATGTGAAATGCTGGTACGTTAATAACCGGTATAATCGCCAAGACGTTGAATGGAAGAATGCAAACGTGCATACTTTGTATTGTACTGGTGCTGGGTGTCAGTTTGTGGGATTGAGTTCCATGCCTGTTGCACTTAGTCGGTCAATGCAGGGAGAGTTCATGCTGTTTGTGGGTGACGATGAGGTTCGATCATATCCCATATGTGCTTGATTGGAGATGAGTCTAGTGATCGAGAAGGCTTAGCAAACATGTCGGCACGCTGTAGAGCATGTTAGGTTACAACAGCTGTATGCGGAAGGGGGGTGCTCCTGTTGGAGCTCTGTTCATGAATGGCAGCACAGCAGGTCGAACGACCAGATTTGCGTACAAACTTCCAAGCATGGTGCGTGAAATAACAACGAGAACGCTCCTGCTACCACGCATAATAGCACCACACACCATAACTAGAGATGTAGGTCCAGTGTTCCTAGAACGCAGAGAGATTGGTTGCAGGTGCTCAACTGATCTCCTTCTAGCGAACACACTGCCATCACTGGCACCGAAGCGGAAATAGCTTCATTAGAAAACACAACAGTCCTCCACCCTGCCGTCCAATGGGCTCTCGCTTGACACCACTGAATCGCAAATGGTGGTAGGTTGGGTTCAGTGGAACGCTCACCACAGGTCGTCTGCTCGGATGTGTCATTGAAGTAACATAATTATAAACATTCGTTGTGTCACTGTTGTGTCAACTGCTGCTGAAACTGCTGCTGCAGATGCGGTACGATGAGCCACAGCCGTACGCCGAAAACGATGGTCGTCCCTCTTGTTAATGCCTGGCTCCTTGCGATCGTACATTCGGACGACCACCACTGCCACAGTCACGTTCCTGCCAAGTCTTTCTACAATATCGCAGAAGGAACATCCAGCGTCTCGTAGCCCTATTACACGACCTCGTTCAAAGTCAGTGAGGTGTCGTTAATGGCTTCTCCGTCGCCTTAAAGGCATTCTTGACTAACATCAGCTCACGACTTCCAGTCTCAAACTATAGAAACACGGCTACCAACTTTCGTTTATGTCGCACAACTTGTTCTTGTAGTTGAGATTTTTTCCCGTCAGTGCATACTAAACTTTCATACTAAGCTTTTCGTATCCCCAACTAGTCTTTGAGTGAGTCGGACCTTTATCTGGGGAAAGTTGGGTTAATCCCTTGTCAAACCATACTGATTTATTTTCTCTGTCCTTCCTCTATTTCGATGACGGCCAGTTTGTGTACATTTGTTCTGAGAGAGACTTGGCCGAACTTCTTCACTCGTCGTTACCCTGTCCAAGTTCTAACTCTATCTCCAACAGTCAGCTAAAATTACAGTATTCCTTCCTTTCGTTCACAAAACTTTTTTTTTTCTCTCAAGTAAGAGACCTATACAGGGTGGTCATAAACTGTCTGAAAAACTTCTAAGGATGTTGCAGTGAAGGTTGTACTGACAAGGGAACCTCCCCATCGCACCCCCCTCAGATTTAGTTATAAGTTGGCACAGTGGACAGGCCTTGAACAACTGAACACAGATCAATCGAGAAAACAGGAAGAAGTTGTGTGGAACTACGGAAAAAATAAGTGAAATATACAAACTGAGTAGTCCATGTACAAGATAAGCAACATCAAGCATAGTGTCAATTCACGAGCGCCGTGGTCCCGTGGTTAGCGTGGAAAACTGCGAAACGAAAGATCCTTCGTTCAAGTCTTCCCTCGGGTAAAAATTTTACTTTATTTATTTTCGCAAAGTTATGATCTGTCAGTTCGTTCATTGACGTCTCTGTTCACTGTAATAAGTTTAGTGTCTGTGTTTTGTGACCGCACCGCAAAACCGTGCGATTAGTAGGCGAAAGTACGTTCCTGTCCAATGGGAATCGAAAACATTTGATCGCAAGGTCATAGGTCAACCGATTCCTCCACAGGAAAACACGTCTGATATATTCTATACGACACTGGTGACGGCATGTGCGTCACAAGACAGGAATATGTTGTCGACCCACCTAACTTGTACATTTGGCGAATGGGTAAAAAGATTCTTCTACCTTGCCCGATTTAGGTTTTCTTGTGGATGTGATAATAACTCCCAAAGAAGTGATGAAAACATAAGAGTTTGTCACATAAACTGCAACAAATGAATGCAATAGTTTCACAGTCACACAGTTTTCCCTGTGCTCTGTCAAAACATATGTTTTTAACGTTTTCCAATTTTTTCCGTGTGTAGACCGTCAAATCCTGCATATGTCCAAGCAAATCTGAACATGTCATGGAATTTTCGGGAGCGAAGTTGATTGTGTGAGTGCCTGAACTTTGATAATTGACACACGTCAATTGCTAGAAAATAAAAAAGTTACAATTTTTACTCGCAGGAAGACTTGAACCGAGGTCCTTTCGTATCTCAGTTGCTTACGCTAACCACGAGACTACGGCGCTCCTCAGATCACTATGTCCTTGATGTGGCTTATGCTACACATCGACTACTCAATTTGTATATTTCGCTTATTTTTTTCATCGTTCGACAAAACCTCGCCGGCCGAAGTGGCCGTGCGGTTAAAGGCGCTGCAGTCTGGAACCGCAAGACCGCTACGGTCGCAGGTTCGAATCCTGCCTCGGGCATGGATGTTTGTGATGTCCTTAGGTTAGTTAGGTTTAACTAGTTCTAAGTTCTAGGGGACTAATGACCTCAGCCGTTGAGTCCCATAGTGCTCAGAGCCATTTGATTTTTGAACAAAACTTCTTCCTGTTTTCTCGATTGATCTGTGATCAGTTTTTCAAGGCCTATCCACTGTGCCAACTTATAACTAAATCTGAGGGGGGTGCGATGGGGAGGTTCCCTTGTGAGAAATAATCGTTAAGAAAAAAATTCTAAACGTTGCGCTGATTCCGAGTTATTGAGCATTGAAGTTAGCCAATCCGGTCACCGAAAGCGAAAAATGCAAGCCACCGTCCAGAGGTGGTGTTGACAAAAGTGTTCTTCATTTGGTTTCCCCAAACCAGACAAACGTAGCTTTTGCTCATGTAGCTTACGTTCATCACTTCTGATAAAGACACATTGTGAGTGGTGATTAGCATTTCAACAATTGATAACTGGCAGACCAAAGATGTACGTGCATTGCAGCATTTTAGGGTGTGTTAAGTGCCAGAATTTGAGTGCGCAACGACTCGATTAGCTCACTCCAATATTAAATAACTCCAAAACTGCGCTACGTATCGATTTTTTTCTTAATAAACATTTCTCAGCACGACCTCGCTTGCAACGTACTTACAAACTTTTCGGGCTGTCTGTGACTGCCTTGTAGAAGGGGTTAATGGTTTAAAATACAAACTGTTATAGGAATTTTACTACTTTACCTGGTTCTATACGCTAAAAGAATGTGATATTGTATCCTTACTCATCACTTTCACTGTAATAAGTATTTCACATGTATCTTCGATTTTGATGACTGGAGAAGGATCCACAGTTAAATCTTATACATATTATCATATTATGGAGCTTATTTTCTTTTGTTTAACTGTGTGGAACTCTTCGGCTGCAGCCGCGCGGGGTAGCCGAGCGGTGTAGGGCGTCTTCTCAGGGTTCGCCCGGCTCCTTCGGGTATGTGTGTGTGTGTGTGTGTGTGTGTGTGTGTGTGTGTTGTCCTTATCGCAAGTTGGTTTAAGTTACATTAAGTAGTGCGTAAGCCTAGGGACCAATGAGCTCAGCAGTTTGGTCCCATACTCCTTACCACAAATTTCCAAGTTTTTTTCTTCTGCTGTATTTGTCCGTAATATTTCTCTTCGCCGCGTTTAGTTACTTCAAATTCTTTCTCTCGCTTCTTACACTTCTTTATAACCTAGTCTTTACGTCCAATGATAGTGATTGATATTTTTCAATGTGCCCAATCGAAACATCTTACGGAAACTGTCAATAAAGAAAGTAATATTTTATTTGCGATAATTCGTTACATCTTCCCACTGGTTGCCTACTTAGTCACCGCTCCGACTTAGTCGTTTGCCGTAGCGTCGTAGGAGCTTTCCACTACCCTCGTCATAGAAGGCAGCCACTTGTACTTCCTGCCAATTCTCTATGCTGGTCTGCAGCTCGTTGTCTGTGGCAAAATGTTGACTTCATAGCCAGCGGTTCTAGTGAGCAGAACTGAAACTGAGAGGGAGCCATGAGATGCTGTATGGTCGGTGGTCACACACTTCCCATCGAAAAAGCTGCAGGAACGTCTTCATTGTCCTTGTAGTGTGCGGCCGAAACTTTTCATGCAGAAGGAAAGGGGTAACAATTGCATTATATGGGTTTCTATGAAATCAGGCGAAATTTCTCTATAGGGCGTCGTACTTGGCGGGAAGCACTATTTTCTAGGCATCTCTACGTGCTCACTGTGCGCTCTGAACTAACAGATGTGACTCGATCGACTCGATCGACGGGCGTACTAGAGACACTCCGCAACACATTTGTGCATAGTTTCATCAGATATTCATTGTGGTTTCCATTTCGCGTCGAGTCGGAACTTACTTTCTGGACACCCGCTGTAGTTAAGTGATCGGCGTTAGCTAATAACTTGATCCACGTGAATTTTACCCTCCTAAGATTTTATTTTTACATTGCTGCCTACATACAGGGTATTTCAAAGTCTTTACGACAATCGTCTCGGAATAGTAGATGACGTGATGGGGGAACAACTTTTATTAAAGCCGAGTGGGATAGCCGGGCGGTCTAGGCGCCTTGCCATGGTTGGTACGGCTCCCCCCTCGGAGGTTCGAGTCCTCCCTCGGGCAGGGGTGTCTGTGTTGGTTTCCCTTAGCGTAGTTGAGGTTAGATCAAGTAGTATGTAAGCTTAGAGACCGATGACCTCAGCAGTTTGATCCCATAGCACTTACCGCAAATTCCCCAATTTTTATTGAAGACAAAATGTTCACTGATGGTTTTCGGCGACGAGATGTGTCTAAGAGTACGCCAGCCCTGGGACGACGAGATTTCACTGAATAGGCAGGGTTTGTTACGCAGATGTGCTGCATCTGAGTCCTACCTGTCCCAGTAAATTGATAGAGCTTTTTTCTGCAAGAAAACCTTAAGAATGAGTGTATCTAAGCGGAGGAAGATATTGTAATTGTTCAGCCTACCTCTTGGGACACAGAGCGGATGAGTGACACATAGGCAACACATTTAGCAAATGAACGCCACAGATTGCCTGTAACCTGACGCCTCTCAGGGACATAACTGATTGTCAAGAGTTTAACATCGGAAGTGTTTTGGTAAAACCTCCAGCAAAGTCTGCAATGCAAAATTTTCTGGCAAACTGGCGCACAACTGGCTCTGTTGCGAATAACAACCGTAACTATCCGAAAAGAGTTCGAATACCAGGAAACAAAGCCTGAATGAAGGAACCGAAGTGCGAAGAAATCTTAACGCCGTTTATCAGTGGAAGAAGAAATTAAGAATTCGTTACGTGGAAACATTATGAAAAGGGACATACATCTGTATCCTTACAAATTTACTGTTGCGTGAGTTACAGTATTTAGACGACTTTTTGCGCATTGAGTTCTGAATGTTGTGTTATCAGAACTCTCAGATCTTCAGTATTTCATTTCTTCAGAAAAGGCCTTGTTTAGCTTGTCAGGATGTGTGAACTCACAAACATGAGCCATTGTGCATTAGAAACCACCAATCAAAACTTTGAAGAGCCAGTTTATAATCTCAAGACAGTCGTTAGGTACGCAAAGTCTGGTGTCTGCATCGTAACACGATTCTTTCACCAAACTGTTAATGCTAACTGGTAAGTGCAGATAACTTTTTAATCAACATACGAATCAACTCACAAATGGAGGAGAGCTGTGTAGATATTTTTTGCACAACGGAGCAACAGCACACACCACCATGACAACCTAGTCACGAGTGCATGATGTGTTCGTTGAGTAGAGGAATGCCAGCAGAGACAGTGCAATCTCCTAGCTACAGCGGTCGCTTGATCATTCTTTCTTGTGATTTTTACCTGTGAGCCAAACTGAAGCGCCATGTGCACTCAAAAAATCCTCACATGAATAACTACAGCAGAACAATGAAACGCTATTGCTGCTGTCCGGAAGAGCTGCTGTGCACGAATATTTCTCCACAAGTAACTCGAGTACCGCGCTGCACCGATGTCAACGGTGAGCATTTCCAGTATTTCTGTGATGTTCATTAAAAGGTGTCAATTCCGCATCATCTTTTCGTAATTATTTTCTGGGTCAGTTTCGTCTTAAACACCTTACATATAGGGTGTTTCCATAAGGACGTCCAGAAATTTAACAAGACAATTTGTGGGGGGTAACCTGGGGTCGGAGAAGCCAGCTTAAGGGGGTAATAGGAAAAAAATCACATAACTGTCTGCTTTTCTATTTGCATTAGTTACAGTTAACTGCAAATACCATCATTGACACAATGTACTTACCATCACATAACTGTCTGCTTTTCTATTTGCATTCGTTACAGTTAACTGCAAATACCATCATTGACACAATGAACTTACCATTTGTACAAAGTGTGGCGAAACTGACGGCCATCAACCTCAGTGCAAGCACGACATCGGCCAACAAGGTTCTGACACACCATGACAAATATCCCTGGTGCGCTTCGAATCACATCACAGGGAGCTACAATTCTGGCAACTAACTCTATCTCTGTATTCGCTTTGGTCTCAGAACACCAGTAGCTTCAGATATCTCCACAGGAAATAATCAAGTGGATTCAGGACAGGTGACTTCGCAGTCCGTGGAATAGAACCTCCCATTCCAATCCAGCGACCAGGAAACACAGCTTTGAGATTGAAGGTGCCTGTTAGGAAATCGTTCCCTACGCAGCCTTTCAACAGCGAGAGCACTGCAACGTACTTCCCCTTACTAAAAGGTACATATGAGCGAATTCTACGAAACTGTACCGGTACTGCTCCCATCATACTGTACTGTACGTCTCAGAATAGCACTAAGTAACGAAAGGGTCTGTCGGTGATTCATAGCACTTACTGTCATGGTAGAATGTAAATACAATACAATAGAGCCGCCTTATAGACTAACAAAGTGAATAAAACCTACATCATGATTTCCTAGTAAATCAGAGTCGTCGTCCTTCTTTCCTTGCAAGAAATAAAGATTGTACATGTAAATAAACAGCACAGTACATGTAAACTTGTACGTATGTTAGTTGTCAATAAGCCGGAAAACAGCAATGCTAGACAAAGCGTAGACAAGTTTACTTCCATATCTCTTTAAGCTGGCTTCTACGACCCCATGTTCCTTACCTAAAATTGTTCAGTGGAGCAGTCTCTGTGTCCTGTCACATTTTTGAACGCTCTTACGAAAACACCATGTATACACTGCCTGATGGAAAAAGTGACGTAACCAGAAGACACGTACACACAATTGGCGGGCACGTTAATGATCAGGGTTGGAATTCCGTGTCACAGGCACAATATCCACTAGAGTGTAACAGTGTTGTTCGTTTTTAGTGTTGTTACCAGGCCTAGTAGAGTATATAAGGGGTCGTGAATCGCAACGGATAGTATGAGATCGTTGTGAAGAAAATAGAGATGGCGAGTACCCATACGACACAGCATTATCAGCACCTCTCAGAGTCTGAAATGGGCCTCATTGTGGGGCTCCATTTGGCCTTCTGGTCGACTCGTGCAATATCCAGGTTTGTGGAACATGCAGGTGTGTCAGTTGTCTGATATTGTTCTGCATGGGAACGTGAAGCTAGCCATACTCATCGACATGCTGCGAGTGTACCATAAGGACGGATCGCCAGTATTGTGCACCAAGAACGCCGTAACCCCTCCACGTCTGTGACTGCCATCCGAGAGCAAGTAATGAACTGCCTGCAACATTATGTATCACCCCTCGGAGAGTAGCAGCAGTCGGATTAGGAAATCGCCGACCCATGCATAGGCTGCCGTCAACGCCACAACACAAACGGCTGTGTTTGGAGTGGTCCAGTGACCGGGAGACATGGACTGTTGATGAATGACATCGAACAGTGGTCAGCGATGGATCACGGTCGTGCAGTACTAGAGAGGGCCATCGTCTGCGAGTATAGCTGCGACGTGGGGAGTGGTCATATTCTTCCAATGTTTCGGAAAGGCACTGAGGTGCTACTCCCGGTGTCATGGTGTGTGGAGTCATCGGCTATAATTTGAGGTCACGGCTGGTAGTGACGGAGGGAATTCCTACTGCACCTCTCATATGACAGTACCGTGGTGCCATTTTTCAACAGGACAACGCTCAACCACACATGGCACGTGTATCTATGAACTATGTTCATGATGTTGAGGTACTCCTGTGCGGAGCAAACTTCTCACACTTGTAACCCATAGAACTTGTGTGGGACCAGGTCGACGGAATCAGGGTATCAAGGATTAGTTCAAATAATGGCTCTAATCACCACGGGACTTAACTTCTGAGGTCATCAGTCCCCTTGACTTAGAAGTACTTAAACCTAAATAACCTAAGGACTTCACACCCATCCATGCCCGAGGCATGATTCGAACCTGCGACCGTAGCAGCAGCGCGGTTCTGGACTGAAGCGCCTAGAACCCCTCGGCCACAGTGGCCGGCAAGGGTTACTTACTAGTGTTCTGTACCATCTTACATCACAGGGTGCTGCAACTGTTTATAACATTATTCTCAACCGAATGCATCCAAACGAGAAGAGGTGCCGTGTCATACGGATTATAGGACTCATACTATCAAGTTCTTTCTAAATTTGAATCGATAGTGGAATAACTGCAGTAACATTACACATCCTCTCAATCCCTGAAGTTTCATTTTTGTTTCCTCCCCCCCTTCTGGGCACTTTACTTTTTCTGTCAAGCAGTATGTGAATCGCTAACTGCAGGAAGGAGACATGTCCAGAATTTTCATAACTCTTTTAATTGTATCAAGGAAGTGCACCTGGCCAAGCTCCTCGCTTACTGCAGATACTGAACTTTTCCAAAATTCACAATTCGCCTCTAGCAGCAGGTATAATTCACCGCTTACTGCAGAAAGCGGTGGGGATGGTAGGGATTTTAGCATCATCAGGAGAAAACTGAGAAGAAAGGAACGATATTACACTGGTAATGAAATGAAGAATGACAGATTCAGTGTTGTTCTCATGAGAACAAAAGAATTTATAGATTGCAAGACTTGGTGGCCAATAAGGAAAACATGTTTCAAAGGAGCAAAAGCTCTGCCTGTTATTATAAATTTAGTTTCAGCAGAGATATACCAAAGGTAGCTCAGTGTAAGACAAAGATCAATGACCGGAGAGCTGATAGCTTTTATTTAAGGAATATTCAGAAGAATCTAGAACGTTACAAGGAACCCGCCTACAAAGCCATGGTACCCATAAAAATCTTAAAAATTAATGGTATTAAGAAAATGTTAATTTACATTCCGAAAGAAAATATGTATTTTTGGAATCCAAATTTTGACATATCCGACAGAACGAGGCTGAGGGAAATGTTTAAGCCCACGAATTTATTTTGATGTAACAATGTTGAAAGTGTTTAGTTTGACGAAGAAATGTTATTCCACTTTGTTTGCTGCAAAGAGGAAAAACGTCCAGTTGCAAAGAAAAAGGTGCATAAAAATTACGTATTCTAAACTATCGTACAACGAAATACAGGGTGTTATAATAAAAGAACGGCCAAACTTTCAGGAAACATTCCTCACACACAAAGAAAGAAAATATGTTATGTGGACATGTGTCCGAAAACGCTTAATTTCCATGTTAGAGCTCATTTTAGTTTCGTTCTTCCACCTACGCTCAATGGAGCACGTTATCATGATTTCATACGGGATACTCTATCTGTGCTGCTAGAACATGTGCCTTTACAAGTACGACACAACATGTGGTTCATGCACGATGGAGCTCCTACACATTTCAGTCAAAGTGTTCGTACGCTTCTCAACAACAGATTCGGTGACAGATGGATTGGTAGAGGCGGACCAATTCCATGGCCTCCACGCTCTCCTGACCTCAACCCTCTTGACTTTCATTTATGGGGGCATTTGAAGGCTCTTGTCTACGCAACTCCGGTACCAAATGTAGAGACTCTTCGTGCTCGTATTGTGGGCGGCTGTGATACAATACGCCATTCTCCAAGGGCTGCATCAGCGCATCAGGGATTCCATGCGACGGAGGGTGGATGTATGTATCCTCGCTAACGGAGGACATTTTGAACAAGTGTTTGAAGTCACGCTGGTACGTTCTGTTGCTGTGTGCTTCCATTCCATGATTAATGTGATTTGAAGAGAAGTAATAAAATGAGCTCTAACATGGAAAGTAAGCGTTTCCGGACACATGTCCACATAACATATTTTCTTTCTTTGTGTGTGAGGAATGTTTCCTGAAAGTTTGGCCGTACCTTTTTGTAACACCCTGTATATTTACAAAAAAAATAAAATATTGCTATCCAGTTTTTATATAAAGCAGTTTTCTTCTCTCTCCCGTAAAATTTGTAAAAGTGGACCCGTTCTCTTTCTCGAGTTAGCAGTTCATTCACATTTCAATAAATGTAGCCCTGCAGTATATCCTAAAAAAAAAAAATCACGAGGCTACAGTCCTCTTCAGACATACCGTAAAATTCAGGGTCTTCAACAATATTTCACAGGTGCCTCACACCTCCAGAAACAGTGCGCTCGACACTATTGCGCCGATATACAGGATATAAAATCCCATCTGAGGCCTGCGATCATTTTTATGGTTGGTTGCATTGGTTGCCAAATATTAACTATTGCGCCGATGGATACTGTGGATCTGCGCAAATGATTGCTGAAGAGCTGGGGCCTTCCGAAGCATGTCCAAGGTCACGTGCACTTTGGTTTAGTAGTCTGCTGCCGCAAGCTGCGTGCTGCCTCTGAGGGCCAGCGGCGTTAGGTATTCCGCGAAGTCTGCAGCGGCTGGGCCAGGTGTAGGTAGGCTGGCACACGTGACGCCACCTTGCGGCCCTGCCCGGCCCAGGTGCCCAGCGGTGCCGCCTCATCGGCAAGCCACGCCACCCACACACGCGTGGGAGGGAAGTCCGCAATGCGAAGTAGCCTCCGCCGCTTCCGGCCACCGGGTTGTTGCCACTGGCTCCGACACACAGGTTCCAGTATCTCCGCTGCTGTTCCCAGCGTTGCAAATATGAGGTCTGAGATGAATATTTTTTAGCTAGAACTCAGCAACAGACGTATTTTCAACCAATTCTGTTGAGGCACTACTTGTTTCGTGGCTTATAATCACATCATCGGGTGGCTTTCACAACAAGAAAAAATAAACTATGATAGTGATTGAATCCCTATACAGCAAGATCTACTAAAGAGACTGCTTACACCATGCTTGTCCTCCCTATTCCGGAGTATTGCTGTGATGTGTGGGATCCGCATCAGGGTCTCGCTGTTCTAGGCGCGCAGTCCGGAACCGTGCGACTGCTACGGTCGCAGGTTCGAATCCTGCCTCGGGCATGGATGTGTGTGATGTCCTTAGGTTAGTTAGGTTTAAGTAGTTCCAAGTTCTAGGGGACTGATGACCACAGCTGTTAAGTCCCATAGCGCTCAGAGCCATTTGAACCATTTCTTTTTTCCGCATCAGGTGGGACTGACGGATGACATCGAAAAAGTACAAAGAAGGGCAGCTCGTATTGTATTATCGCGAAATAGGGGAATTGGAGTGGCAATCATTAAAACAAAGGCGTTTTTAGAATGAAATTTTCACTCTACAGCGGAGTGTGCGCTGATATGAAACTTCCTGGCAGATTAAAACTGTGTGCCGGACCGAAACTCGGACTAGGGACCTTTGCCTTTCGCGGGCAAGTGCTCTACCGACTGAGCTACCCAAGCACGACTCACGTCCCCTCCTCACAGCTTTAATTCCGCCAGTACCTCGTCTCCTATCTTCCAAACTTCCCGCGAAAGGCAAAGGTCCCGAGTTCGAGTCTCGGTCCGGCACACTTTTAATCTGCCAGGAAGTTTCAAAGGCGTTTTTCGTTGCGACGGGATCTTCTCATGAAATTTCAATCACCAGTTTTCTCGTCCGACTGCGAAAACATTCTGTTGGCACCCACCTACATAGGGAGAAATGATCATCACGATAAAATAAGAGAAACCAGGGCGCGCACAGAAAAATTTAAGTACTCATTTTTCCCGCGTGTCGTTTGAGAGTGAAACGGTAGAGAGGCAGCTTGAAGGTGGTTCATTGAACCGTCTGTCAAGCACTTTATTGTGAATAGCAGAGTAATCATGTAGATGTAGTTTATGAGAATATGTGAAAAACGCAAGTGTATTTACAAACATTTATACATGGTGAACAACGGGGCGCAGAATTAGGAGGGCCAACCTTCATAGCTAATACCACAATGTGCATAGAGCGAATAGGCAATGAACAAAAAGCTAGGCGACAGAAAACATCCAGTGCCAGGTAAAACAAGTCACACACTTAATATTGTAACTTACTTCTCACCCGTTTATTTGTTGCATTCATTTCTGTGAGAGGTCTATAAGGCATCTCTCCTGCTCTCGCTTGAAATTGTACTCGCAACTGACACTAAACTGCCAGATTGACCTATGGCATGGAGGCATTTTATTTAATTTTGACTCTATTGTGAGAGCCCAGTGATTCCACAAACATGGTTTATTACGTTCTTTTGTCTCCCTTTTTTACACTCCGGCATTTTTTAGATTGTGATATCTTTTCCTTAGCCTGTATTCGGTTATGCCACCACTGTATGTGCAATGTAGTTGGCTCTTGAGTCTAGATCTATCCTTCAGACTTTCCATACGTGGTACCTGCTTCCTTTGCTACCCTCGTTATATCAAAATTGTTGTGACGAAGCCTCAACTTTCATAGTACGCTCAGCGTACAGGGGACGTGGTTTTGGTGTCTCCCGTCGCGTTCACGGTGGTGCTCTTTTTGTCGGCGCCTCATGCGCCTTACACTTTGCTTCACCGCCTCGTTCCGTGCGTGCAGTGCGGCCGGCGGTTGCTGCGGCTCACGTGGGTAGCTCTGACAAGGTAAAGTCCCCACCATACTCCCCTTACATTTAATGGTAAGATGCCCCAGTGGGTAGCCCGTCAAAAACTGAACACATATCAGGCATGAAATCAGGAAGAAAGTGTACTGAACTGTGAAAAAAGAAGTAAAATGTAAACAGTGAACGGTCCAAGGTCAAGATATGCAACATCGAGCAGATTTGACTAGGCAGATCGTCATGGTTATGTGGTCATGGTCTAGGACTGCGAATGTGGAGACCAGTGTTCAAACCGTGTTGATGCCTCTTTTTTTAAAAAAAAATTAACAGAATTATGAACTGTCCGTCGATTCATTGGCGTGTCTGTTCGCTGTATTCGATTTTGTGTCTGTGCCGTGATGTAACATCTCTTTGCAACAGCGAGGAGTAAGAAGAAATCTTCAGACCTACGTATCTCCTATACGTTCCACACAAGTACCAAACCTCATGACTGCTGCGTTCCGTTTTGGAAATTTTGACTCCTGAATTCCTTTGTTGTAACTTAGTTCTTACCCGTTTACTTGTTGTATTCATTTCTGTGAGAGGTCTATACGGCATCTCACCTGCTCTCGCTATTCATCGCATTTACTTGTGAAGATGATAGTATATTCTTACCACATGATTCATATTCTACGACCAGTGTGTAGTATGATGATTGCCGAGACTACAGAAGGAGAAAGGAACACGCCAGTGACCGGACGGGAAATTTATAATTTTGTAAAAAAAAGGGGATGGGGGAAGGCACGAGGGAGGTTTGAACACAGATTTCTCACTCTACTGCCTAACGCCGTGACCACACAAGCACGACACCATTCTTCTTGTAATACGCTCAGTGTTGCACATGCTGAGCTTTGATCGTTAACTGTTTATATTTTGCATCTTTTTTCATAGTTCAGTACACCTCCTGCCAGTTTTCATGTTTGATCTGTGTTGAGTTTTTGACGGGCTATTCACTGGGCCATTTTACCAACAAATCTGAGGAGGATGCAATGGGGGTTTCCCTTGTGAGTTGTGCTGACATGCTGTTAATCATTCTGCTTCTTGCCTCGACGATATGTTGCTTTTGACCCAGCGTCTCACTTTCGTTCCTTGGTTATAGGCGCGTCCTTCATACATGGCATAGGATGCTTTCTGTCGCCCATGTTTTTATTCATTGATTGTCCGTGCTACGGAAATTATGGTTTTAACAATGAAGGTTAGGCCGTTTATGTTCTCCGCCATGTTGTTACCATATTTAAAGTTTGTAAATATACTTGTGTTTTTATCACTTCTCTCTGTCTATTAGGCACTTATGCCTCTGGTATCACTTTAATTTGTATGGGTTCAATTACTATCATCGTTTATTTTGTTGTTGTTTAGTTATGTACCAGATAGATACTGCTATAAGCAACGAAACTGTTCGTGCCTCAATAAAACTTGTTCAGAACAGAGCTGTTTGCGGGGTTCTTGCTAAAACATGTGCATGGTAAAACATTCAAAAAGCCAAGATCACATAAAAATTTCTTTATTTAAGAAATCTGTGCGTCATCTTCACGTCTTAAATTTCAGGTTTTCAAGACTTGAAGATGAGAGTAAAGTCTACTGAAACCGGTTTAAATATACGTCGCTTCATCTCGAGGTCTTGAAAGCCATAAGTTGAAGAGCTAGAGATGACAGCAAAGTTGCTGTAAATACAGAAATATTTATACTATCTTGGCTTCAGAAAGTTTGTACCAAGTAAAAGAGATATTGTTCCTTTCTGATTTCTCAATATGAGAAAATTCAATCAAAGCAATGTACCATCATAGCTGCGATGCCCCGACCATCGTTTGTCATCGTGGTTAATGTTACAAATAACTAAGAAAACTGAGAACGGAAATAAAATAGCTTCATTTTTGTTCAAAACAATCACCATTAGCCGCGGGATCAATCCTGTTAATGTCGACAAACTGCAGAAAACTCCAGTAAATGCTACAATGTGTAGCTTTGCTGCTTAGGAGAGTTATATAATTGAATGAGTGATGAGTTTGTTCTGCTTTTAGAGAATTAATCTGCCAGGAAGTTTCTCGTTCTGCTTTTGTTACTATTAGTAGCCACCGGTGAACAATGGTTCTTGCAGAGATGAGGTTGTTTTCCTGGTTAGGTGGCACATATAGCCGTACTGTAGGTGCAACTATGACAGAGAGACCAGGCAAAGCTGTGGTTCCTGAAGAGGGCATCGACCTGTTCATTAGTTACAGGGACAATAGCCTCGATGATTGACTGGGACAAGCTATAATACAAGCGTTCTCCCAACTATTGTGGCATGACATATATGAGATTTCATACTCGACATGCACTCTAAAACCAGAAGTACGTGCCCTGGACCCTATCGACTTTATGTCATACTCCCTGCTAACGCACAGGAGCCAGAATTGCAGAAAACAACCCCACGAGGGTAACAGCGGCTTTGTTCGACAAATACAGACAAAGTTCGAAAATATCGCCCATGGACCACACCAATATTCCATCTACAGTCGAATACGTGGGCCCCTACTACATGCAGAAGAACTACGTAATAGGAATCGTCCTCTGTTTCCAGTGACAATACTGTAAACCCGGCCAAGAATATCACCGAGTCAAAATTTCCGCAGTACCTGTGCAACAGTTTAAGACAAAACGTTTTGGCGCGTTTTTTATCCGCCTAAGTCCGCACACGAAGTCAATGAAGTTAAGGAATTCTGCTACTTAGGCAGTAAAATAACCAATGACGGACGGAGCAAGGAGGACATCAAAAGCAGACTCGCTATGGCAAAAATGGCATTTCTGGCCAAGAGAAGCCTAGTAATATCAAATACCGGCCTTAATTTGAGGAAGAAATTTCTGAGGATGTACGTCTGGAGTACAGCATTGTATGGTAGTGAAACATGGACTGTGGGAAAACCGGAACAGAAGAGAATCGAAGCATTTGATATGTGGTGCTATAGACGAATGTTGAAAATTAGGTGGACTGATAAGGTAAGGAATGAGGAGGTTCTACGCAGAATCGGAGAAGAAAGCAATATGTGGAAAACACTAATAAGGAGAAGGCTAAGACATGAGGGAATGACTTCCATGGTACTAGAGGGAGCTGTGGAGGGCAAAAACTGTAGAGGAAGACAGAGTTTGGAATACGTCAAGCAAATAATTGAGGACGTAGGTTGCAAGTGCTAAATAATTGAGGACGTAGGTTGCAAGTGCTACTCTGAGATGAAGAGGTTAGCACAGGAAAGGAATTCGTGGGGGGCGGCATCAAACCAGTCAGTAGACTGATGACCAAAAAAAAAGTCCGCACAACGTAGCACACTGGACGATACCGAACAAAGAGAAGCTAGCAGACATATATCTGGTCCCGAAAGATGCTTGCGCCACGGGATGTGAATTCTGCGGCCCAGGATTCTCGGTCGAACTCTCGCAAACGTTCGGCACACTAGTAAACAACTGTAATGTGTCGGGGCTGGATACCGCATTCCCTGCTTATACATGAATTAATGACGGGAATTTCGACGTTTTCGAAACGAAATTGATCACACATGCTTGGAAAGGTTTCTTCAAAGTGGTGTACTCGTTTAATCTGAAGACTGATGTACTCGTATGTGGTAAAATCAGAACTCTCATGCCCTGTACTAATTTTTGTACAGGTTGAATTACTAAGCATCTCATCCCGAATGTGAGGATAAGATTGCAAAATAAAGTTGATAACATCAACCATTTTTATTTTATTGTCAAACATCTACTCAATAAAATCTTTATTGCTAATACCGACCTTTACATGGCTGTATTAACTGTTTTACAGGTTATCGTTGGTTCACTAGGTTGTTCTAGACGGTACTGCCCTGAAGGTGTTCGCCTCTGCAATGGCTCTGACGATCTTTCCGATACAACTACATCGAGCCTGTGCACCCATCTCCGTCGGTCCTGGTGTGACGTACCTTGCGAACACACATTGTACACCACTTGGCACATTCTTCTGCTGGATTTCAACTTATCAAGGTGAGACACGTTGCGTGACTCTGGTTATGTTACTGTTAACACTGAATTTGTACATGGTGCCTAACTTCTGGCTCGCGTCATAGCCAGGTGCGAGTTTTTTGATTGATCGTAATAGGGCCCCTGTTTGACCATCATATCAGATGGCTTAGTGACAAAACACACAGTTGAATATCAATGTAGCACTTATTGGATATTTCTATGCAATGCGTTGTACTTAATAAGATGTTATCTAGCTTGCCAACAAGACTAGATCTATGGCTTGTAATTCAGACTACTGTAGCGCAGATTGTACTTGAACTACGCGATCACTGATAGAAAGCAGCTTCCATATTTTGCTAATACTGAATGGAGGCTACGAAAGATATTTGAAATGTGCTGCTGAAGCAAAGTGTTCGAGAAACATGATATAAGTAACAGGCAGCTTACTAAATTTCATGATATAGTATCAGCCAAGACTGACAGACATATGTCTTTAAGAAACAGCTCTGTCGTACGAGTTAAATTAATTTCAGAGAGAATATTTACGGTAGATTCCTTAATACAAAATAATATACAGCAGCTCTCCCCTGTTTACAATGAGTTTCTCAGAAAGGTCCCTTTGGTTTACAGATTAAGTTGCTGAGGTCTGTGTTACTAAGGCTTATTCTGTGAAAGGTTGGAGCATTTAGTATTCAGTTTCAGAAACAGAAATCCTGGGCACGTATAGTCGCATTATGATTTCGTCCCTGTTTGTATGGAAGAATTTCAGTGTTAACATTACAGCATGAATGAACTAATTGGTACGTTGTTTGGCTGTCTGTACGCTAATTTTTCTACACAGTCACAGATAATGTCTGCTTTTAAAGTTAATAACTTATTGGAAAAATGAAGTACCAAACGAAGATTAAGTGTTGTGCTTGCCATATTCGTAACAGCGCAATATCTCGAATTCACGCTCATGTCGTTGTTTAGCCGTTCCCCATTTTTACGAAACATAATTTCGTCACTGCTAGCGTAGCAACTATTAATCGGTCCGTCTGCATCGTTTTGCACATTACTACATCAGATAAACAGTTTGTGACAAAGGTTTGCCAGACAAGTATTGCCTACGAGCCAATGTTAAAAAGTCACAATTGTAACATTACTACCCCGTAAAATTCCAGTTGCAGCCAGATAAATTCCAAGATTCACCCACTGGTTAGTAATTACGTAACAATCTCCATTCAACTGATGAACGGCTCTTTTCGAGTCCCTCGGTAATCTCAGCAAGGAACAAAGGCCAGGAACAATAACTCAAAGATCTGGTCTGAAAGTCACACCAGAATTACACATACAGTTTCCTTGGTAATAATGACGTTCATTACAACTTCCATCAACCTCACCAAGTTCGTTTCTTCTATCAGCAATTCTGCCAGCTAACTGTTAGATCTCTGGTGCTACTCGGAACTGTCGCCGAAGCTTTCGCTGAATACCGCACAGTTGATTTTGAAAATCACAACTGTAAATGAGTTACCAAAACAGATCTTCTGTAATAAAATCGGCAAGCCAGCATTAAAACAGTAAAATAGGTTTGCAGAATCTGGAGACTGACATGACTCTTTACACCCAAGTGCCGCCGGATCTTCATTCTACAACGGCCCGCGAACGATTTCTCGTGGCGGTTAGTGGACCCGCAACCGAGCGCCTCCCCAGGTGGCGGATAGGGGAATGCCTCCTAGATATAGGTGGTACCGAGGAAATGAAATACTCAGGGCGGACCAAAACTACTCGTAGAGTCTGTTCACACAGTGGGCGCCTAGAAAAGGCGTCTGCTCCACACGTCAGTGGCGGCCTCAACCAACCTCCTAATCTGGAAAGTCAGGTTGTACTCGGCAGAATGTCATATATCCAACTACTAAACATCATGATGGTACAACGAGAAAAATCTCATTACCCCGGGCCCCAGTCAATAGACTGGGTTCGTCGTGAGCATCGGATTCCGGGAGCCCACGGACATCATGAGAAGAATCGGAGCTTCTCAAACTCCCTCAAGACCAAACGCAAACACTACATTGGCACACTCAACGTGAACACACTGATGATAACAGGAAAGATGAAACAACTGACAGACACTCTCGAAAATTTTCGAATCAAAATACGTGCACTGCCAGATACACGATTCACAGATGAATACCATTTCAACACGGAGAATTTCAGAATATACCATGGAAAACCATCGAAACAACCGAAAAACCTAAGGCTTTTTGGCAGAGGATTTGCAGTACACAATTCCATCACGGACAGCATAATCGACTTTTCGTCACCAAACGAAAGAATCAGCACCATCACAGTGAAATCGGCCAACAAATCCTACACAATAATCAACGCACATGCACCGACTAATGACCATAACAGGAAAAACCCAGACGAAATTGATGACTTCTGGACGACAATGGAAGAAACTATCAGAAAGATTCCTGCACATAGAGTCAAAATAATACTGGGAAACTTCGACTCTAAACTCGGAACAGAAAAGACATACAGAAATACCACAGCAAAACATACTCCACACAAGGACACAAAGAAAAACGGAAAACATCTGATAGACTTTTGCAAAAGCCGCGACCTCGCCATTATGTCAACAAAATTCAAGAAACTAACACGGAAACTTACCACATGGAATTTCGCCAGCGGAAAGCAAGAACTACAAATCGACCACGTCATAGTCCAGGAAGACTCACAGAAAGAAATTTGGAACATAGACACACGTAAATGCTACTTCGACTCAGATCACCACCTACTACAGATCAGGATTCGTCTTTTGCCCAACAAAAAGCTCCAGAAGAATAAAATTGTTAGACCAGATCCAGAATACCTTACTTTAAACCAGACACAAATATTAAACAAAAATATGATGGAGAAAACGACAAACTGGACACAACTTTCAGGAAGAATCCGAGAGGCCATGAAACTAGCACAAGCACCACGCACAAGGAAACACCGTTGGTGGAACCACACAACTGACCAAGCTATTGACCAACGAATCAGTGCATGGAAAAAATTTAGTAGCCATAAATCCCAAGAGAATTGGATGAACTTCCTGAAAACACAGAAGCAATCAAGCAAAATCTTTCGCAGTGAAAAACGACAACATGATAAACGGCGACTGACGGAGATCGAATCGGACTTCATGAAGAACAATACAAGAAACTTTTACAGCACGTTCATAGAAAATATGACTGGATATCAACCACATAACTTGTGCTTCAGAAGACCGGATGGAACCCTAGAAACCAATACCAAAAACAATTGTGACATTCTGGCAAAGTACTTTGAAAACTGCTCAACACAGACCCCCCCTATCGAAGAAATGATGACAGAAACGAGCTCGTACAATCCAGATAGTGAACCTCCAACTCTAGAAGAAGTTAAAGAAATAATCAAGTCACTCAAGAATCGTAGAGCACCAGGAGAAGACCGCATCATCGCGGAAATCTGGAAGTTACAAGACACAGAACTCACCAAAGACATCCACAGGATCTTGGAAGAAATCTGGAAGACCATGAAAATTTCTGACGACTGGAGAACTGCCCTGATACACCCACTACACAAGAAAGGTGACAAGACTGACCCGAACAACTACAGAGGAATATCCCTACTACCAGTCACATACAAGATCCTCCCTAAAGCTTTACTAAACAGACTAGAATGCCAGACCGACTACTTGGTTGGTGAATACCAAGCAGGCTTCCGTAAAGGGCGGTCTTCTGCGGAACAAATTTGGAACCTGAAAATGATATTACAACACAAACAGAACCTGATCATTACCTTTGTCGACTTCAGAAAGGCCTACGACTCTATCGACCGGAAAACTCTCTTCAAAATTCTAGCAGAATACAAAGTAGACAACAAAACACGGGCTATCATAGAGCAAACTTTAACCAAGACGACCTCCAAAGTAAAGTTCTGTGGGGAACTATTAGAGCCCTTTGAAATTCGCACAGGTGTCCGACAAGGCGATGGCCTCTCACCTCTCCTTTTCAATCTGGTGCTAGATAAGGTAATAAAAGAATGGGAAACATCACAACAGGGGATTACCTTAGGAAACCTACAGATTAAATGCCTGGCTTTTGCAGACGATTTGGCGATTGTCACGAAAGGTATAAAAGAAACAAAAGACGCTATTGAAAAACTGCACGAAATCGCTTCGAAAACTGGACCACAGATCTCTTACGAAAAGACACAGTTTATGAGCACAAAGAAACTCTCATCTTTGAACACAAAGTATGGCACGATTTACAAAACGGCAAACTTCAAATACCTTGGTGAAACACTACAAATGAGTAGACATAACAGAGACTGAAACGGAGAAAGAAAAACTAAACTGGACAATGCATACAAAGTAGTGTGGAATCATTAGAGCAAGAAGTCTCACAAAAAGCCAAATTACGCCACTTCGACACCGTGGTGCTCCCCGAGGCACTATATGCAGCAGAGACCACACTAATCCAAGGGCATACACGTAACAGACAACTAGAAAAAGTAGAACGTAAAATATTTAGGAAAACATCTGGCGCAACTAACAACAATGGAATATGGATCAAGAAACCTACAGAGGAACTATACAAACATACGGAGGCAATTACAGAAATGATTGGCAAACACAGACTACAGTTCTATGGACACTTATACAGAATGCCATCACACAGACTGACCAAACAGATCTTTGACTGGGTAGCCACTAGAAACAAAAAATGGGTGGCAGAGGTAAAAAAACGACGTGAACCAATTCAACATAACAGCAGACACAATAAACGACAGAATAAAATTCAGAAACATCGTTAAGAAAAGTAAACTACATGAGATACAATGTGACAAACGAACAGTCGTAAAATGGACCGAAAACGCAAGCAAGATCACAGCCGGAAGATGAAAGAAATATGGGCAACCAAAAAGAAAATCAAGATGAAGCCGAGGACACAAAGCCGACAAGAAGCATGGACAGAGGACCGGAAACAGAAACACAGCGAGCGAATGAGGGAAGTTTGGGCAGCAAGGAACGCAGCAAAAGGAACTGGCCATGTAGTTTAGTCGAAATGCGCTCTTTAAGGGCAAAACACCAATAATATATATATATATATATATATATATATATATATATATATATATATATATATGCTCCGGACTGTACCTGCAGGAAGTTCCCTCACTGGCACTCCGATGGGTCTGCCACTTCCACAGATAACAGCAACACCTTACTTGTTACAACCAAAGTTCCTGCGAAGTCACTTGATACACGCGGAGTGAAAACATCCTCGGATGTCACGCTAAGCTCAGGATTAGAAAATCTCCTCATCGCACCGAGGCAACAAGAAAGGGAGTGCCCCCTGCCGTGTACAATTCGGAGTACCTGCCGAAATTCACGCTGAGGCGCGCAGCCGCACGGTCTGCCGCACCGCTAATTAAACTCGTAAAATTTGCCTCCAGATTGAAGTACGCATCGAATAATTAAACTGCCGTCCACCTATCCCTATCAGCCTTAAAATTATGTTTACGATACGAGGGAAGCAGTTTACAGAATATTCTAGTCACGTAAGTCAGTTTACTGTCACATCTGCTAAGGTACGAGGCGTAATCACTAGATGAGCGCTGTTAACTTAGATTTAAATCTTGGCATTGCGGACAAAGTTGAACGATGCGGGGCCATCTGTTGATTACTTTGAAAGCTATGGAAGTCATTGTTCTCATTTGTTGATTTGTTTTTGTTGAGAAGATTGTGGCAATATGGCTCTCTCACACATCTAAGCAGACATTCTAGATATTTCACACTTTGCTCACATAACGACAAAGATTTTATATTTAATAAGCAGTACAATAATTAGAAACAATTATATTATAAGTAGTGGAAAGTATATCTTACTAGAAACTAGCATTATTTATATTAGGTCATGACAAGTAACCCAACAAAGACATTTAAACAGAGGGTACTGGGAAAAATCAAAATGACGGGAGGTGTGGGAAAAGGAGAGGACGAGAAACGCGAATGGCCACATCTGTTCCTTTTTTTTTTTTTTTTTTTTTTTTTTTAACAGTTACGAGGCTATGAAGAGGGTACAATAAGACTAGAAGACCAAGAATGTAGGCTCGGGTTAAAAAGGGTGTATGACAGGAATGAGGTGTTTTACCCTAATGTTCACTCTATATACCTAAGAAGCAATGGCAGAACTAAAAGAAACGTTCAAGAGTGGGGTTCAAAATTCAGGGTGAAAGGGTTTCAATGACAATATTCTGTAATAACATCTCTATCTTAAAAGAAAATGAAGAAGAATTACGGGATCTGTTGAATAGAATGAACAGTCTAATGAGTACATAATGTGGATTGAGAGTAAATCGCGAAAAGACGAAAGTAATGAGAAGTATCAGAAAAAAATCGAGCAAGTTAACATCAGAATTGAGGATCACGAAGTAGATGAAGGTAAGAAATTCTGCTGTCTTAGCAGCAAAATAACCTACTATGGACGAAGCGAGAAGGACATAAAAAGCAGACTAGCTTTGGCAAAAAGTACATTCTTGAGCGAGAGCGAGAGAAGTCTGCGTGTAACAAAGACAGGCTTTAACTTGAGGAATACATTTCTGAGAATATGCACTACTGGCCATTAAAATTGCTACACCACGAAGATGACGTGCTACAGACGCGAAATTTAAGTGACAGGAAGAAGATGCTGTGATATGCAAATGATCAGTTTTTCAGAGCATTCACACATGTTGGCGCCGGTGGCGACACCTACTACGTACTGACATGAGGAAAGTTTCCAACCGATTTCTCATACACAAACAGCAGTTAACCGGCGTTGCCTGGTGAAACGTTGTTCTGATGCCTCGTGTAAGGAGGAGAATGCGTAGCATCACGTTTCCGACTTTGATAAAGGTCGGATGGTAGCCTATAGCGATTGCGGTTTGTCGTATCGCAACATTGCTGCTCGCGTTGGTCGAGATCCAAAGACTGTTAGCAGAATATGGAATCGGTGGATTCGGGAGGGTAATACGGAACGACGTGCTGGATCGCAACGACCTCGTATCACTAGCAGTCGAGATGACAGGAATCTTATCCGCATGGCTGTAAGGAATCATGCAGCCACGTCTCGATCCCTTAGTCAACAGACGGCGACGTTTGCAAGACAACAACCATCTGCACCAACAGTTCGACGACGTTTGCAGCAGCGTGGACTATCAGCTCGGAGACCATGGCAGCGGTTACCTTTGACGCTGAATCATTGACAGGAGCGCCTGCGATGGTGTACTCAACGACGAACATGGGTGCACGAATGGCAAAACGTCATTTTTTCGGATGAATCCAGGCTCTGTTTACAGCATCATGATGGTCGCATCCGTGTTTGGCGACATCGCGGTGAACGCACATTGGAAGCGTGTATTCGTCATCCTCATACTGGCGTATCATCCGGCGTGATGGTATGGGGTGCCATTGGTTTCACGTCTCGGTCACCTCTTGTTCACATTGACGGCACTTTCAACACATTTGAGATGTGTTACGACCCGTGGCTCTACAATCGATCCCTGCGAAACCCTACGTTTCAGCAGGATAATGCACGACCGCATATTGCAGGTCCTGTATGGGCGTTTCTGGATACAGGTAATGTTCGACTGCTGCCCTGGCCAGCACATTCTCCAGATATCTCACCAATTGAAAACGTCTGGTAAATGGTGGCCGAGCAACTGGCTCGTCACAATACGCCAGTCACTACTCTTGATGAAGTGTGGTATCGTGTTGAAGCCAGGCCAGGGCCAGAGGTGGTTGTCCTGGGTACTGATTTCTCAGGATCTATGCACCCAAATTGCGTGAAAATGTAATCACATGTCAGTTCTAGTATAATATATCTGTCCAATGAATAGCAGTTTATTATCTGTATTTCTTCTTGATGTAGTATTTTTAATGGCCAGTAGTGTACATTTGGACACAGGCTGATAGTGATGCATCGTCTGTGGAAAAATCAGAGCAGAAGAAAATCGAAGCATTTTAAATGTCATGCTACAGAAGAATGCTCAACATTGGGTGGATTGATGAGCTAAGGAGTTAGGAGGTTCTTGACAGAACCGGCGAGGTAAGGAATATATGGGAAACATTGACAAGAAGAAGTGACAGGATGACAGGAATGACTTCAATGGTACTAGATGGAGCTGTAGAAGGCAAAAACTGCAGAGGAAGTCCTAGACTGGGATACATCCAGCAAGTAATTGTAAACGTAGGTTGCAATTGCTACTCTTAGATGAAAAGATTGGCAAAGGAGAAGAGGAATTTTGGCTGGCAGTATCATACTAGTCAGGAGACTGACGACTAAAAGAAAAAAATAAAAGGAAGGAGGCTGGAAGTGCTTCAGCTCTTTTTTTAAAAAAAATACATCAGCGCAATGAATTGTGCACAAAGTGCAGGCAATCTTGTTCCAGAGACAAGCAAAATAGCAACACAGAGAACGAGTTCCCAAACGTTTTTGTTTTATGGGTGGGCACTCTTACGTTACTATATTGCTGAGACCTTGTGTTGCGGGTCATGCTAAGAGGTCTGGTACTTGATGGCTGTTGTAGGTTTAGAGGTGCATCCACATAAGGGAGACTAGGAAACATCAATAGAATTTTGTCTACCTTCAACCATCCAAACTGAGTGTATAAGGCACTGATTGATCAAATAAGCTGGTATTGAAGGTATAATGCACACACGCATTCATGGTCAGCTGTAACCGCCTAGAGTTTATCACTATTCGTATCGCGTCGAATTACACTGCAGCAGTGGAGGTTCGACAGATCGAGTGATTGGACAATTGTAGGTTCCACATCCTGTGGACATAATCTGCAAAATTTCTGGAAGCCACAGAGGCAAGAGGAATGTTTACTGCACGTAACGACGGTAATTCCTCCCCAGATGAGGTGCTCATTCAAAGCTACATCCAGGCTCTTTACGATATTGAGGTACCGTTAGCAAGAAAAAGGCGGCAGGTTTTCGCGGAACTGAGAACTAACTTTTCACAGTGTGCCAGATTTACTCGTGACTTCTTCGCCTATCTGCCCATTTGAAGACAGTCATTCATCCGGGCGATGGCAGTATTAATATCTTCGGATCAGGCATTCGTGTAGCTGCAGGTTGTCGGCATTGAAATTTGCAGGAGCATAGAATCGACTAAATGTCACTGATATAAAAGGAGAACAATAGTGAGATCAGGACTCGTGCTCACATTAATCAAAATAAAAGTTCTCTTGATAGGAGGTCATCGGTTCGATAGTACTGGCAGGGTTGGACAGGAATTCGTGACAGTAGGTCGATTCCAAAGCAACGAGGTGGTTGGAGATAAAGTCAATGTACAAGCTATGACGAGAAGAACAAACAGACATCTGCTGAGCGTGGGAAAAATCGGAGGAACAATTGTGTCAGGGTTTTGTCTGTACATCCACAGTCCACCTGCACACTGCCACATGGTTTGCTGCGGCGACAGTGACGTCGGTGATGCACGGGCTAGGAAGCAAAAGGAGACCCATCCTGCAGGGAAACTGCCGTGTGACATGTCGAAAGGAAGCAGAGACGGCTGCTTGACGCTTGTAGGGAGGCGGAAACGGCAGTTTCAAGCGTGGCGCCGACCCTTCGCGCCATCTGGTGTCACTCGGTCCCGTGCAAGGCCCATTAGAAAGACAATACCTGGCGCTTACGTCACAGCAAGTGGCACTGCAGGTATTACCATTGCCAGCAGCCATCTCCGGCAGGGAACTAGTACTTATTTCAGACGGGGTTAATAATTCTTGACTGCTTGTTAAATGGAGGCAAGTTCTCGATAACACACGACAAAATCATGAACTTTAGCAGGTGTTTTTTGTCTTAAATATTGATGTCCCGTGGGCCCTGCACGGAGTCCAATTGTATAGGACTAGTCTACTAGCGTGGCTTTACAAATTCGTTGCACTGCCCATACTCTTTGTTGGCACCGGTCCCGGGACGGGCTTCTCAGCGGGTCTTTCTCGCACGCGTCGTTTCAGCCCTCTCTGATTGATGCCAGAAGCTGAAATCGTGACTATACAGTATAAGCGGAAGACCGTACCAGTGATGGCAGTCAATGGTTTTACACCTGACGACGATGGCAGGGAGACGGCCCTTGTAAGCTCAAGAATTTTACTCGAATTGAAGTTGCTTGAAAACCGATAATATTTTATTCACGTCTCTAACACTGCATGTCTTAAGTGGGCTCTTATTCCACACCACAACCGTCGGCTTTCCTCCAGCACTGGCTCTTACCCAACTACCAACCCTCAGGCACGACATCACAATTTTTTTCTGTAATGTTGCCTGGAGGCCGGTTTTGTACGAGGAACGTAACTGACACTATGCTTATCTTCTTTGACGAATTTCCACCTGGAAACCTCTCACTGTTTTTGAGTACATAAAATGCCGTGACGCTGGTTTTAATATCCTAAAACATTTTTCTTTCTATTTATGAAATCTTTTACCCATAATTTAACAAGAATGCGATCTAAATTTATTGTACATTTCGTAGTGACATGGACTTTCCATAGCACAACAGAACAATTAAAGGGGGTTTAACATAAACTAGACCAAGATGAAACTGAAATTTACATCCTTACAAACAGATCGCACATAGCTACTCGCTATCAGCACCTTATAGGTGTAAATCGTGCAGTTTACATACTGTATATAGAGGGTGCACAGAGGCAGTCTGCAAAGCTAGTGAGTGTGTTGCAAGGTAGGTAGTGCTGAGAAATAACTGTCGAGAAAAAAATTCGATGCGTTGCGCCGTTTCCGAGTTCACTGTCGTTGAAGTAAGCCAATCAGCCGTTGATCCCGCAAATTCAAGCGGCCCACGAGAGACGGTGAAGCCACATATGTTCTTCGTTTGGTTTCCTAAAACCAAACAACAAACCGATACTAAAACTGGACATAGAGCAGTAGTAAGGATCGAACCCTAGCCGTAGGTTGAGCAGTGTCTTGCGCTATGAGAACAGCTGTCACTAATTCTATCTGGCGGGCAGCGTCAATTTATGCGTGCAAAGGCCTGATCGGCCAACTTCAGCACTAATTAACTCAGAAAATGCAGCAAGTTATAGAATTGTTTTCTTGACAGTATTTCTCAACACGATCTACCCTGCAGTACCTTCTTAAGTTTTTTGGCTGTTTCTGAGCACCCTATATGCACTCTGTATCCCATAGCTAATGAGTTTTTTTCAACTCATTCGTCGCTGCAACTACGTGCCTCGAAGTTCTACTGCAAAGTGAAGTTTCAAGGCTAACTCAAAATTTCATATAAAATAAGAAAGTACCATCAGTGCTGAATGTAGGCTATTCTCTCCGTCTTCAAATACAATAAAGGCGAACGTAGTTCGCTCGAGAGCGAAGTGAGTAGATCTCATCATCATATTGTGAGTTTTCTACGGCTGTTTCCGCTTATCGCTCCCTGTATTCCACTTTCTCCGATCATTCTAATGTCCTTCCTGTAGTCCTCGTCCGTCCACCGTGTCCCAGAAATCTCGACCCCAGTTCCTCATAGGTCACCCACATTTCTATCTGCTTTGTTTGACCACCGCCTATCGGCGATCTCTTTTAGACGCCCACATCATTTTAGATGTTTCAGACCCATGGTTTAAAAGGTTTGTTTCCATCAAGAAACAGTGTGTTCTACGACCGTACCAATAAGATCCGAGATAGGAGGAATGACAGCGTGGATTGTGAGCAATACAACTGTTTGTTATCTGTAATGGCACTGTGGTACCTTAACTGCGCTGAAAAGGGCTACACAGTAGCTTAAAACGATCTGCAATAAGCTGATTTACTATCGATGCTGTCCTTCAGTTTTTCTATTTTTATTTATTTTTTATTTTTAGATAGTCTTAGCCCCTCTTGTGTTGGGTTCCGTTACTCGTTCTAGCTAGAAGATGTAACAATTTCGTCTCCAAAAGTCCATTTCTAGCACAGATAACTAATTTATGTGACGCTTGTTTCTTCACACGTTTTTGCTCAGTACATAGCGATGGTTTTAACAACTGAATGAAGCATCACCTGTTTCGTCCTTTTCGTTACTTTGTTATTACGAAAGACCGAATTCAGTTGTCGTACTGGCCTCTTGACCTGCCCTGTTGTACTGTTTATGTCATCTTCAACCCCAGATAAAAGACTTACAACACCTGGTCTCCAACCTCGCCGGCCGCACTGGCCGAGTGGTTCTAGGCGCTTCATTCCGGAACCGCACGACTGCTGCGGCCGCAGTTCCGAAACCTTCCTCGGGTATGGATGTGTTTGATGTCCTTATGTTAGTTAGGTTTAAGCAGTTCTAAGGGACTGATGACCTCAGATGTTAAGTCCCATAGTCCTCAGAGCCATTTGAACCATTTTGAATCTCCAACCTCCAGATCCCCTACGATACTGTGGCCAACCTCCAGATATTCAGTATTTGTCAAGACAACTGTGAGGCCATATCTGTCTCACTGCTGATTTAACTTCCGAAGCATCTACTCAGCATCATCCCGGTCTCCTGGTTCAAATGGCTCTGAGCACTATGGGACTTAACAGCTGTGGTCATCAGTCCCCTAGAACTTAGAATTACTTAAACCTAACTAACCTAAGGACATCACACACATCCATGCCCGAGGCAGGATTCGAACCGGTCTCCTGGTATTATGCCTTGGCCATCAGCGAAGGGTAGTATGTAGGAGTTTACGTCCAGCAAAGGACCTTCATACACTATGTGAACAAAAGTATCCGGACACCTGGCTGAAAATGACTTACAAGTTCGTGGACTGGAGCACTACCATGCAGCAACAACGTAACGCTTCGAATCATCAATGGCACTTCTTGCCGCATCGGAGGCAAGCAAAAAACGCCGATAGTTCCGACCTGTTAGGCAACGTGGAAGGAATGCTGGTCCCAAAATACGGTCGCCAGTTATCCAGGCCCACCCGTTCCGGGTGCACCAATGCTGATGATTGACTGTCGCCATACCAGGGAGATACTGCATACTGTGCCACAGACGACTTTTATGAAAGTTGAAGATACACTCTGCGTAAAGGTGGCCTCGTCTGTTAATAGGATGGATGGAACAATCGTGGTAGTTTGGTGAATAAACCAGTGACAGAACTGCTTCCGATATGGAAAGTCTGTCGTTAGTAAGCCCTGCACAAATGGCTCTGAGCACTATGGGACTTAACTTCTAAGGTCTTCAGTCCCCCAGAACTTAGAACTACTTAAAGCTAACTAACCTAAGGACATCACACACATCCATGCCCGAGGCAGGATTTGAACCTGCGACCGTAGCGGTCGCGCTGTTCCAGACTGTAGCGCCAGAACCGCTCCGCCACTCTGACCGGCCAAGCCCTGCACCACGCGCTGTCATGGAGGTTGTTCCACAGAGTCGTCTGGCTTACCGTGTACTGGCGGGCCGACTGCCTTCTAATGATATGGCGGTCGCCTCGCACAGTGTTAATCACATTTTCCTGCAAGTCTGCTGTGCGAACATTTCGGGTACGTCCTTCACGATTTCTTGCTTCCTGAAACGACCCTGTATAAGACAAACGGCGAAACACTGTTGGAAACATTGAATGCTGTGGTTGCTGTCGGCTGGGATAGGTCTCCTGAGACAACCTTGCAGCCCACCGCCCGCTGCCATTTCCCTTTCTGGAAGTAAACAAGCCCTCGATTCGAACATGGAACCACTGCGTACAACGCTCCATCACATCCACTACAAGGTGAGTCAGCAAGAGAAGTGAATCGGACACAGCATTACCCATGACTATTGCAGGAGAGGGCGCTAGGGGGCGATGTATGAGGAACAGTATCACCTCTAGGAGCAAACCATGCATGCTGTAACTGTGGCTGCGTGGTATAGCGTGTAGTAGACCGCAGTCTTTATAGCAAAGTATGCCCGCCGGACCGGCCGGGTGGCCGAGCGGTACTAGGCGCTACAGTCTGGAACGGCGCGATCGCTACGGTCGCCGGTTCGAATCCTGCCAGGGGCATGGATGTGTGTGATGTCCTTAGGTTAGTTATGGAACTGATGACCTCAGAAGTTAAGTCCCATAGTGCTCAGAGCCATTTTTTTCTATAGCAAAGTTTGATTAAATAAATAGTCCTTAGCATGGAAACGACCCATTTCTGGACGTAAGTTCATTAGACCTTTTTTGTTCCGTATCCTCTCATCGATCAATTCGTAGAGTTTGTACAAGGTGGAAAGTATCACCTTGTATATTAGGTATGGAGAGATGAAAAGATTGCTGTATGTTTGGGTTGAAAAGATGAAATCAGTAAAAGATGAAATCAGTACAAACATTAGTATTTTTTTGACCCAAAGTCAGTAGAAGACACACGCTGATGCAGCTGAGCGGTGTATTTAATGACGGGAAGTTCAGTGAAGAGTACTCCGTACCTTGCGCACGTGCAGATTGCGTATACAGAGCAAGTAGGTTTGAGTAACGCCTGACGCGCAGCTGTAGTCGCAACCGCGGCTGTACCAACGCGCCGCCGGCTGCCGGCCGGCTGTAGCTACAGTGCAGGATGCGGCGCTGCGCGGCGCGGCGCCACCCGCTACTCGAGCGAGCAGTGACACGGTGACTGAGGCGCAGCCGCGTCCTGCCAGGGACACTGCAGTTCTTGTTAGCGCCGCACCGGCACAGACCACTCGTTGTCGAGAGGCGGACCGCCACCCAACGGGCTGTTTCGGACAAACACGCTCGGCGGGACGAGTAGGCAGTAACAGCGCTGCGGGGGCGGCGGGCAGGGAGGGGCGGGAGGGGGGCGGGTGCTGTAGGAAAAGTGTACAGTGTTTGACTTGGTCCTCGGTCAACACGGCGCCCGACAAACATTCCGCGCCGGCGCCGCGGCCCGCCTGAACACACACGCGCCGCCGCGGGATAAAAAGGCCCAAGGCCCCGGCGCGGCGGTGCCCGTCTACCTGGCCCGCGCTGCGCCGGGGGACCACCCTCTCGCGTCGACGCTCTGGGACAAAGAAATTGTTCCGTAATTGTACACACGTGGCGGTCCAAGGTGTGGCCCGGATTCCACGCCGAGAGGAACGCCGAGGCGGTTACACTCAAGCTCAAGTCTCGACTTTCACAAGCTGTGGGTCAGAGTAATGTATCAAGCAGATTCACTATCTGTTAGTTATCCTCTTTCTGGACCAAATGCTATAAACCCTGTAAGTATTAATAAATTTCGTATTTTTGTCACAAAAATAGCCACCATGACTGTGACCCGGAGATAACCACAGATATGCGTGCAAACATGATATGCAACTGTAGATCTACGTCTACATGGTTCCTCTGCAATTCACATGAAGTGCCTAGCAGACGGCTCATCGAACCGCCTTAAGGCTGTTTCTCCACCGTTCCACTGGAAAAAGACCATTTAAATCCTTCCGTTCGATCTCTGATTTCTCTTATTTTATTATAAAGATCATTTCTCCCTATGTACGTGCGTGCCAACAAAATACACTACTGGCCATTAAAGTTGCTACACCACGAAGATGACGTGCTACAGACGCTAAATTTAACCGACAGGAAGAATATGACTACGAAGTCTTTCGCGACGGAGTCCTTGCATAAAAAGAAGAATATGCTGTAATATGCAAATGATTAGCTTTTCAGAGCATTCACACAAGGTTGGCGCCGGTGGCGACACCTACAACGTGCTGACATGAGGAAAGTTTCCAACCGATTTCTCATACACAAACACCACTGGACCGGCGTTGCCTGGTAAAACGTTATTATGATGCCTCGTGTAAGGAGGAGAAGTGCGTACCATCACGTTTCCGAATTTGATAAAGGTCGGATTGTACCCTATCGCGATTGCGGTTTATCTTATCGCTCGCATTGGTCGAGATCCAGTGACTGTTAGCAGAATATGGAGCCGGTGGATTCAGGAGGGTAATACGGAACACCGTGCTGGATCCCAATGGCCTCGTATCACTAGCAGTCGAGATGACAGGCATCTTATCCGCATTGCTGTAACGGATCGTGCAGCCACGCCTCGATCCCTGAGTCAACAGATGGGGACGTTTGCAAGACAACAACCATCTGCACGAACAGTTCGACGACGTTTGCAGCAGTATGGACTATCACCTCGGAGACCACGGCTGCGGTTACCCTTGACGCTGCATCACAGACAGGAGCGCCTGCGATGGCGTACTCAACGACGAACCTGGCTGCACGAATAGCAAAACGTCATTTTTTCCAATTAATCCATGTTCTGTTTACAGCATGATGATGGTCGCATCCGTGTTTGGCGACATCGGGGTGAACGCACATTGGAAGCTTGTGTTCGCCATCGCCATACTGGCGTATCACCCGGCGTGATGGTATGAGGTGCCATTGGTTACACGTCTCGGTCACCTCTTGTTCGCATTGACGGCACTTTCAACAATGGACGTCACATTTCAGATGTGTTACGATCCGTGGCTCTACCCTTCATTCGATCCCTGTGAAACCCTACATTTCAGCAGGATTATGCACGACCGCATGTTGCAGGTCCTGTGCGGGCCTTTCTGGATACAGAAAATGTTCGACTGCTGCCCTGGCCAGCACATTCTCCAGATCTCTCACCAATTGAAAACGTCTGGCCAATGGTGGCCGAGCAACTGGCTCATCACAATCTGCCAGTCACTACTCTTGATGAACTGTGGTATCGTGTTGAAGCTGCATGGGCAGCTGTACCTGTACACGCCATCCAAGCTCTGTTTTACTCAATGCTCAGGCGTATCAAGGCAGTTATTGCGGTCAGAGGTGGTTGTTCTGTGTACTGATCTATGCACCCAAACTGCGTGAAAATGTAATCACATGTCAGTTGTAGTATAATATATTTATCCAATGAATACCCATTTATCATCTGCATTTCTGCTTGGTGTAGCAATTTTAATGGCCAGTAGTGTATTTTCACATTCAGGGCACAAAGTTAGTGATTGAAATTTCGTGAGAAGATCCTGCCGCAACGAAAATCGCCTCTGTTTTAGTGATCGCCATTCCAATTCGCTTATCATATCTCCCCTGTTTCGCGATAATGAAAAAAGAGATGTCACGATAAATACTCCAGAAGAAGGCAGACAAACGTAGTGTAAGTAATCTCTTTAGTAGACCTAGTCTTCTGCCAATAAATCGTAGTCTTTGGTTTGCTATTCCACAACGTTATCTATGTCACCGTTCTAATTTAAGTTATTCGTAATTGTAGTCCTTAAGTACTAAGTAGTAAGTCAGGCGCTGTGGCCGAGTGGTTCTAGGCGCTTCAGTTCGGAACCGCGCTGCTGCTACGGTCGCAGGTTCGAATCCTGCCTCGGGCATGGATGTGTGTGATGTCCTTAGGTTAGGTTTAAGCAGGTCTAAGTCTAGGGGACTGATGACCTCAGATGTTAAGTCCCATAGTGCTTAGAGCCATCTGAACCATTTATTATGTTTTATTTACAGCCTTTTGATTTGTGTGTTTTATTCTGTACCCGAAATTTAGCGGATTCTTTTTAGTAGCCTACTCGTTTCCTAATCCTGTTCAAATCGTTTTGTAACTTGTTTTGATCATGCGATGACTTCATGAGACGGTAAATGACAGTATCATCTGCAATGTAAGAGGGTTGCTCAGATTGTCTCCTAAATAGTTTATCTACGTCAGGAACAGCAGAGGGCCTATAACACCCCCTTCTTGAACACCAGGTATTACTTCTGTTTTACTCTATGACTTTCCGTCAGTTACTACAAACTGCGACCTTTCTGATAGGAAATCACGAATCCAGTCGCACAACTGAGACGATACTCCACAGACAGAGTTGGAAGTCGGTTGTGAGTATCAGTATCAAAAGCCTTCTAGAAATCTAAAAATGTGCCGTTTACATCTATACTCCGCAAGTCATCTGAAGGTCTGTATGCACGAGAGTGCTTCTGGACTTCTGGTACCAGTAAATACTTTCTCTCCTGTTCCAATAGCGAATTGGGTGTGGGAATAATGACTGTCAGTAAAGCTCCATATTAGCTCTAACTCCTCGAATTTTCTCGATGTTTTCATTTTGCGAATATGGGAGGAATTAATTGTTGCCCGACTCTTCCACGAAGTATTCTCTCGACAATTCAATAATAAATCTCTTCTCGACGCAGAATGCCTCTCTTCTAGCGTCTGCAACCGGTGTCTGTTGAGCTTTTCTGTAATGCTCTCGCGCCGATTAAACGATCCCCTGATGAAACATGCTGCTGTTCGTTAGATCTTTTCTGACTCTTCTGTTAACCCAACATCGTTACGGTTCTGGTCATCAGCATCTAAGAATCGATTGAACGAGCGCCTTGTAAGCCACTCCCTCAGTATATGGGAATTACATCTTCTCAAGATTCTCCCTGTGAATCACAGTCCGGCATTTGCTTTCCCTACTATTTGTTTTATGTGGTCATTCCATTTAAGATCGTTTCAGATACTTACTCCCAGAATTTTACGGTAGTTACTGTTTCTATCAAAGTGTCGCCAGTATAATAATTGTACAGTAGTGGATTTCTTCTCGTACGTATCGCAGTTTGTTACATTTGTTTAGTTAAAGGTCAACTGCCTGTCCCTTCAACATTCACCAATCCTCTACAGGACCTCCTACAGTTCGCTACGGTTGTCTGTCATTCCTACCATCTCAGAGACAACCACACCATCAGCAAACTACCCTTCGGAGCTTCCTACGTTTTCTACTAGTTCATTTATGGAGAGAATGAAGCAGAACTCTATAGGATAACTTTCAGAGGTGGTAGTATGGATCAAAAACAAGAAAGTGTCTAGTAAACATGGATGCTACAATGAGTACCTCAAGGGCTGTAAGTACTTGTTCAGTAGAAGAGATGTATTTCATAGTGAGGAAGACGAAAAAGTGCTCTCAGCCTGCCCATGTGTACTAGACTTTGTATCTTGTTCAGTACTAGCACCTATAAATATTTATCAGTTGAGTTCTGGTTCAGCCTGTATATTTTATCACACTTCCTTGTGGTAGGCTACTTCTAAAATTAACTTCGTATCTGCCGATTTTGTTCTGTTAAAACCTATGTCTTTAGTTCTGTCTGCAGGGACACTCCAGAACACAATAGCAAATCTTGAACGACGTTCGATAAGCTCATATTTTTATGTTCAGTGACACTACCGGAGTATACCAAATCAAGGACTCAGTGCTGTCGACTGTGCCGATGTCAACAGCACCGTGAAACTCAGGGTCGAACAGAGCGAGCTGAAAGGAGTTTCCCAGGATCCCTATTTTCGAAATCCATATTGATTTGTATAGACGAGATTTTCGTTTTCCAAATACATCGTAATACGTCAGCATAAAACATGTTCCATAAGTCTACAATTGATAGCCCATGGATTCCGGAAAATGCTACTTATAAATGAAATCTTGCGAATTTGCGCCTTGATAGATTCCCTTCCCAGACTAGGGCAGCAATTCTGGATAGACCAGGCAAGTAATGAATGGGAGTAGGTCTGTCTGGCTCAGCAACTCTCTTCATGGACTCATCATTATTATTAACGTCTTGTTAGTTTCCCAAGCAAATGTGCAATGTACACCAGTTGAGTAGCTAACTGAATTTTCAGCATTGTGTACCATAAGTGCATTTTCTTGCCAGTTGTTGGTAATGCACTAGTGTTGCTACATAGCAATAGAGGATGCTCAAAGAACAAGTGGAACATTAACGGCCGGCCACTGTGGCCGAGCGGTTCTAGGCGCTTCAGTCTGGAACCGCGCGACCGCTACGGTAGCAGGTACGAACCATGCCTCGGGCATTGATGTGTGTGATTTCCTTAGGTTAGTTAGGTTTAAGTAGTTCTAAGTTCTAGGGGACTTATGACCTCAGATGTTAAGTTCCATAGTGCTCAGAGCCATTTGAACGATTTTTAACATTAACGGCATGGGCAACAGGAGACTAAAAGTCTATGGAACATGGTTTTACAAAATAATGCTAAAAATTACATAGGTAGATGTGACTGACAAAGACATACTCTGTAGCAGCGATTCCCAAGCAGCGGCCCACTTGTGGACCGTAGGCAGTGTAGCGCCGGGACGTAACGCCATTCGAATGTCTAAGAAAAGATAAAAGTTATCGGGAGCATCAGGGATTTCACTCGTCACTGATCAAGCTCAGTGAGTACCTCTTATATTGTTAAGAGGTGAAATGCCCTGCGCTATCCTATATCACTCACAATGGAACAATCTCGAACCTGCCCTGTTTTTTCTTACACAGGAAGAAAACCTCAAAAGAAGCTACTAAAACGAACAGCCGGTATTCATTCTTTTTAATGTTGAAAATTGCCAACATCATGTGCCGCTTGGCGGCTGGAAGTATACGCCACTACTCACTGCGTTACACGGCCTGCGTGAAGCATTGGCTGGCTGCTCATGACAAATACATAAATTGCCACAATACAAAGGTAGTTTTACGAGTTTGAAGTTTCTAGAACTCCATTGATCATACGAATGATTCACCTAA
Source organism: Schistocerca americana (assembly GCF_021461395.2). Taxonomy (NCBI): domain Eukaryota; kingdom Metazoa; phylum Arthropoda; class Insecta; order Orthoptera; family Acrididae; genus Schistocerca; species Schistocerca americana. The sequence continues at coordinate 265,614,378 of NC_060122.1, read as the reverse complement.
ATTAGCACATTAAATATCCTAACATAACAGGAAAGGAGGAAGATGGGTGTTTCACGACCCGTCCGCATCTGAGATTAGTAGCAATGAGCAATGGGGCTTTGCTCGGATTTCCTATTACTGGAGGGGACGGAAGACGCAGTGGCCCGTTTACGGTACCATCCCGGCATTTGCGTGGAGTGATCTAGATGACCGCAGAAAACCGACATCTAGATGGCAAACCTGAGAACTGAATACGAATGCGCGTTGTGGGCGTTAGCCGTTTCAGCACATCGCTCATTCCCCGTAGATATAATGCTGAGTTGTTGTTTTATCAATACTGAATTCGTTGAATTCAAGAATATCATGTAAAACTGGAAATACGTTGAAAGAATCTTGATCCACTTTTTTTCTGCCAATCTCTGAAGTTTCATTGTCACTGATTCTACTTTGTTTCGCAGCAAAACGTCCTTGTCCTGTAGATTAAGGATGCTGAGGATATCGAAAATATCCGCTAAATATGCCAGCTGTGTCAAACAGCTTTCATCGGCCACACAGCCTAAGTAGCAACCTGCAAGTTTTCTATTACAGTCTCCGTCCATAAGAAAAATAATGAGTTTGTTGCAGAGTTCGAAAAATCTTGATAACACTTTTACCTTAGAATAGCCACTGAATGGTGAAGTTGAAGCTGTGTGTGTTCACTTCTTATTTCATGACACAAAACACTAAACGGTCTCGAGTTTTAGGTCTTTCTTTAATGAGAGTGACGATTTTTACTGTACTGTTAAGAGCTTTTTGAAAGACTCGTTCAAATCTTCAACTGTAAGAGCCTTTCCAAGTATGCCGCAATGAGTCCACCGAACCAAGGGAGCAACTGAACTAATATTGTCAACTAATCTCAAGCGGCTCTAGGTACTACGGGACTAAACATCTGACTGCAGTCTGGAACCGCAAGACCGCTACGGTCGCAGGTTCGAATCCTGCCTCGGGCATGGATGTTTGTGATGTCCTTAGGTTAGTTAGGTTTAACTAGTTCTAAGTTCTAGGGGACTAATGACCTCAGCAGTTGAGTCCCATAGTGCTCAGTGCCATTTTTGAACTAAACATCTGAGGTCATCAGTCCCATAGACTTAGAACTACTTAAAACTAACTAACCTAAGGACATCACACACATCCATGTCCGAGGCAGGATTCGAACCTGCGACCGTAGCAGCAGCGCGGTTCCGGACTCAAGCGCCTAGAACCGCTCGGCCACAGAGCCCGGCGTCAACTAAGCCTGAACGAATAACAGACACAGCAGGTGCCCAATCAATTATCAAACCTACTAGTTTTGACCAATTTATTTCATTTTTCTTGTATAAATTTGTTAGTTTTTATCAGCAAAGACTGTCAAAATTCGATGTTCCGCATTGCCGCTTAATACACAGAATACGAGTGTATGGAACATCAGACAAACTTTGTGAATAAAATTGAAGAGTTTCTAGCAAACAGTATTCAGCATGTCATTCTGAACGGAGAGAAGTCTTCAGATGTGTAATTTTGGGTTTGCCCCAGGGGAGTGTTATGGGACAAATACTTTTCACAACATATATAAATGACCTAGTAGATCACGTCTGATGTTCCAAGAGGCTTTAGGGCACGGATGATGCTGTAGAATACAGCGATGTCGCAACACTAGGAAATTGCAGCGTAATGCAGGAGCGAATACATAGTCAGAAATACCCTTTACTGTATGATTACACAATTGCAGAGCAATCACTGGAAGCAGTTACCTCCACATAATGCCTAGGAGTGTGTGTAAGGAGCGATCTGAAATGAGGCGACCACATAAAATTAATCGACAGTAAGGCAGATGCCGGGCAAGTTCATTGGAGGAATCCTCAGGAAATGTAGTCCATAAATAAAGGAAGTAGCTTACAAAACACTGTGTGCCAATACTTGTACATTGCTCGTTAGTATGGGAGCCGCACCAGATAGCACTGATAGAAGAAAGAGAGAAGAACCAATGAACGGCTGGCCGGTGTGGCCGTGCGGTTCTAGGCGCTTGAGTCTGAAACCGCGTGACCGCTTCGGTCGCAGGTTCGAATCCTGCCTCGATCATGGATGTGTGTGGATATCCTTAGGTTAGTTAGGTTTAAGTAGTTCTACGTTCTAGCGGACTGATGACCGCAGATGTTAAGTCCCATAGTGCTCAGAGCCATTTGAACCATTTTTTGAACCAAAGAACAGCGGCGCGTTTCGTTGTAGGTTCATTTAGTAAGCACGAAAGCGTCACAGAAACGATCAACCAACATTAGTGGCAGACGCCACAGGAGATGCGTTCTGCATGAGCTGTGGTTTATTGTTAAAACTCCTAGAGCGTACTTTCCTAGAAGAGTCAACAAATTAATTGCGTCCTCCTACGTGTATCTCGCAAAGAGACGATGAAGATGAAATCAGAGAGATGCGAGCCCACAGGCTTAGCGGCAATTTTGTTCCCGCGAACTACTCGCGACTGGAACGAGAAAGAGGGAAATGACAGTGGTACACAAAGTACTCTTCACCACACACCGCAAGGTGGCTCGCGTGTATACATGCAAGTGAAGACTTAGAAAAAACAGTTATTGAATATTGTCATTCAACTGAAAACGACCGCAAGCTAATAAATTAGACTGGCCATCTACATCTGTACTCTAATCAAGCTGCAGCGGAAAGTTTTCACTTTATTTCAAAGTAGTAACGACAACTTATGGCATATTTTCCGACATTTCATCAGTTCTTCTCTTGAGAGTTGTTTTTATTTTATGTGTACATCTTTCATCAAATAAAGTACTACTTATTACTTATGCTGTGGGTGTAATAAGTTCTTCTGCCACGGAGTGAGCTACACCGTTCTTTGAAAATTAACAAAGAGGGCTCGTAAGAAACCCTGCTACTTGGTATGTTCTCTTTGAAGCCTTTTCCATGTTGTATTTATGAGAGTTGCGAAGAAAGTAATGCACTGCATTCTTTTTCTCAGCTGAAAACAATGCTTCGAATGCGAAACATTACGTATGTATTATTTGAAGTTTCCTGAGTGAGTGCGCGAAAATTCCGTCAGTTCTGACAGATAGCGTAGGCGTAGGACAGTTTCAAAATGGCGTCTGTAAGTGACCTACGTTACAAGCAACATGCCGTCATTGAACTTCTCACTGCAGAGAAAGAAACTGTGAGGAATATTCACAAACGCTTGTGCAAAGTCCATAGAGCATCTGCTGTCGACAGAAGTACAGTTAGTCGCTGGGTACGGAGGGTGAGGCCATCGGAAGGCGGTTCGGCGGAGCTCCAAGATTTGCAGCGGTCGGGGAGACCATCCACGGCTGTCACAGTTGACATGCTACAGCGAGCTGATGTTGTCATTCGCGAGGGCAGACGCATTACGACTCGGCAGTTGGCGCTGCATCTGTCAATCGACAAAGGAAGTGTGAGGACTCCTGAACACATCGCAAAACAGCGTTGGACAGTGTTATCCCCATCCACCCTACAGCACTGATCTAGGCCCTTGGAATTCCTTTGAGGAGGTGATTCACACAGTGAAGCACTGGCGCCGCCACTGGAACAAGGGTCGGTACATTCACGTCCTCGTTCCGCGGTGGAGGAAGGCATGGAACGGGATGGAGAGTACGTGGAAAAATATGGTGTGTAGATAAAACACCATTCTTTCGTGCGTATAATTCCCGTTATGTTCAATAAAGAATTGTTGAAGAAAACAAAATGCTGTGCATTACTTTCTGGACAAACCTTGTAATTAGAGAGATATTTGACTTTTCGATGGACAAGGAAATTTTACCTGCAAAACTTTTTTGCAACGACTTAGGTGTAAAAATTATTGTTCATGTCCGAAAGCCAATATCTCAGTAGTGAGCTCCACAAACCAGCAAAAACACAAATTTTATTAGCAGCTGGATACGAAGAAAACACTACCATAAAAGAACACATCAAATCTTTGACGTTCAGCCTAGGTCATTTAAAAATATTTTTAATAAGCCTAAGTGTAGACAACAATTTTATTTAAATAGTACCTTCGTTTAAAACAGTTAATTTTTTAAACACTACGATTTAATTTATTTTAGTTACCGTCCTTGTCTTACAGCGTGATTAAACTTTTAATGCTTCATTCGTACATTAGAGGGATCTACTAATTAGACTAGTAAGCCGTTTCATGTTCCTTTCAGGAAGTACTTCCCTAAAATTGAGGACGAAATCCACTGGATCAGAAGTCCCTTTGAAAAAAATTGCTTAAAATAATTGAAATTTCATCAAGTATAGAAGACTTATTAACTGAACTATCATGCGTCCAACCTCAACCTGTTTTTTAAAACACCACCACTGACGTCATTCTGGATATGTGTTCAGAAAGAGTATCTAGCAATGGCCAAACGTGATCTGAGACACTTGATGTGTTTTTCGACAATCTATCTATGCGAACGGGCCTTTGCCACTTAACTTTTCTTGATACATAACTATAGAAGTAGACTGAATGTAGATAGTGACTCGAGGCCAAAAGTAAAAAGTTATGATCCAGATATTGATTCTCTCGTGGGCGATAAACAATTTTAAAAACTACATTGAGATCTTTTTAACACTGACCACTCGATTAAACTTTCCTTATAGTTGTAACAGCTGAGTGAATGCAATAAAAAATCTTTTCTTTATAAAATGTAGACAAATATAATTCAAACCTTCTTATACATTACGCCTTACTAATTAGGCTTTCTGACGTGACTTATGCACACACACACACACACACACACACACACACACACACACACACACAGATAACTGAGGTTGTAGGTTGCAAGTGCTACTGTGAGATGAAGAGGTTGAGACAGGATAGGAATTCATGGCGGCCGCGTCAAACCAGTCAGAAGACTGATGAGTCAAAAATAAAAGTAAAAAAGGGTACACTAATGGACCTCTCTCTCTCTCTCTCTCTCTCTCTCTCTCTCTCTATATATATATATATATATATATATATATATATATATATATACACTCCTGGAAATTGAAATAAGAACACCGTGAATTCATTGTCCCAGGAAGGGGAAACTTTATTGACACATTCCTGGGGTCAGATACATCACATGATCACACTGACAGAACCACAGGCACATAGACACAGGCAACAGAGCATGCACAATGTTGGCACTAGTACAGTGTATATCCACCTTTCGCAGCAATGCAGGCTGCTATTCTCCCATGGAGACGATCGTAGAGATGCTGGATGTAGTCCTGTGGAACGGCTTGCCATGCCATTTCCACCTGGCGCCTCAGTTGGACCAGCGTTCGTGCTGGACGTGCAGACCGCGTGAGACGACGCTTCATCCAGTCCCAAACATGCTCAATGGGGGACAGATCCAGAGATCTTGCTGGCCAGGGTAGTTGACTTACACCTTCTAGAGCACGTTGGGTGGCACGGGATACATGCGGACGTGCATTGTCCTGTTGGAACAGCAAGTTCCCTTGCCGGTCTAGGAATGGTAGAACGATGGGTTCGATGACGGTTTGGATGTACCGTACACTATTCAGTGTCCCCTCGACGATCACCAGTGGTGTACGGCCAGTGTAGAAGATCGCTCCCCACACCATGATGCCGGGTGTTGGCCCTGTGTGCCTCGGTCGTATGCAGTCCTGATTGTGGCGCTCACCTGCACGGCGCCAAACACGCATACGACCACCATTGGCACCAAGGCAGAAGCGACTCTCATCGCTGAAGACGACACGTCTCCATTCGTCCCTCCATTCACGCCTGTCGCGACACCACTGGAGGCGGGCTGCACGTTGTTGGGGCGTGAGCGGAAGACGGCCTAACGGTGTGCGGGACCGTAGCCCAGCTTCATGGAGACGGTTGCGAATGGTCCTCGCCGATACCCCAGGAGCAACAGTGTCCCTAATTTGCTGGGAAGTGGCGGTGCGGTCCCCTACGGCACTGCGTAGGATCCTACGGTCTTGGCATGCATCCGTGCGTCGCTGCGGTCCGGTCCCAGGTCGACGGGCACGTGCACCTTCCGCCGACCACTGGCGACAACATCGATGTACTGTGGAGACCTCACGCCCCACGTGTTGAGCAATTCGGCGGTACGTCCACCCGGCCTCCCGCATGCCCACTATACGCCCTCGCTCAAAGTCCGTCAACTGCACATACGGTTCACGTCCACGCTGTCGCAGCATGCTACCAGTGTTAAAGACTGCGATGGAGCTCCGTATGCCACGGCAAACTGGCTGACACTGACGGCGGCGGTGCACAAATGCTGCGCAGCTAGCGCCATTCGACGGCCAACACCGCGGTTCCTGGTGTGTCCGCTGTGCCGTGCGTGTGATCATTGCTTGTACAGCCCTCTCGCAGTGTCCGGAGCAAGTATGGTGGGTCTGACACACCGGTGTCAATGTGTTCTTTTTTCCATTTCCAGGAGTGTATATATATATATATATATATATACACTGGTGGACTAGTGGACCTCTCTCTCTCTCTCTCTCTCTCTCTCTCTATATATATATATATATATATATATATATATATATATATATAGTCCACCAGTGTACCTTTTTTTTTACTTTTATTTTTGAGTCATCAGTCTTCGGACTGGTTTGACGCGGCCGCCATGAATTCCTATCCTGTGCCAACCTCTTCATCTCGCAGTAGCACTTGCAACCTACAACCTCAGTTATCTGCTGGATGTATTCTAATCTCAGTCTTCCTCTACAGTTTTTTTCCCTCTAGAGCTCCCTCTAGTACCATGGAAGTCATTCCCTGATGTCTTATGTTCTATCATCTTGACCCTTCTCCTTGTCAGTGTTTTTCACATATTCCATTCCTCTCCAGTTTTCCGCAGGACCTCGATATTCCTTAACCTGTCAGTCAACCTAGTTTTCACCTTTCGATGGAGCACCGCATCTCAAATGCTTCGATTCTCTTCTCTTCTTCCGGCTTTCCCACAGTCCACGTCTCTGTACCATACAATGCTGTGTTCCAAACTTACAATCTCAGAACTTTCTTCCTCAAATTAAGGCCTATGTTTCATACCAGTAGACTTGTCTTGGCTAGGAATGCCCTTTTTGCCAGTGCTAATCTGTCTTTGATGTCCTCCTTGCTGCCTTGGTAGTAGGATTCCTTAACTTCGTCTACTTCGTTACCATCAGTCCTGACGTTAAATTTATCGCCATTCTCATTTCTACTACTTCTCATACTTCCGTCTTCCTTCGATTTACTCTGAATTCATTTTCTGTACTCATTCAGCAGATCACGTAATTCTTCTTTACTTTCACTCAAGACACACAATGTCATCAGCGAATCCTATCACTTAATATCCCTTCACGTTGAATTTTAGTTCCGCTCCAGATCCTTTCTGTTATTTCCATCATTACTTCTTCTATGTACAGATTGAACAGTGTAGCACACTCTTTAATCAGAGTACTTCGTTCATGGTCTTTCTCTCTTACTTTCTTGGCTCTTGTACATATAGTATATTATTCGTATATTATTACCCCTATTTTTCTCGGAATTGTCAACATCAATGCGCCATTTGACATTGTCGAAGGCTTTTGCCGAGTCGTTAAATCCTCCAACGTTTCTTGATTCTTCTTTAGTCTTGTTTCAAATGTCAACGGCCACATCAGAATTGCCTCCCTGGTGCCTTTGCCTTTCCTGGAGGCAAACAGATCATCACCTAACTCATCCTCAGTTTTATTGCCCATTCTTCTGTATAGTATTCTTGGCAGCAACTGAGATGCATGAGCTGTTAAGCTGATTGTGCGATAATTCTCGCACTTATCAGGTTTTGGAGTCTTCGGAATTGTGTGGATGATATTTTTGCGAAAGTCAGATGGTATGTCGTCAGTCTCATAAATTCTACACACCAACGTGAATAGTCGTTTTGTTGCCACTCCCCCAAATGATTTTAGAAATTCTGATGGAACGTTATTTATCCCTTCTGCCTTATTTGATCTTAAGTCATCCAAAGCTCTGTTAAATTCTGATTCTATTACTGGATCCTCTGTCTCTTCTAAATCGACTCCTATTTCTTCTTCTATCGCATCAGAAATATCTTCCCTCTCATAAAGGCCTTCAGTGTACTCTTTCCACCTATACGAACTCTCCTCTGCATTTGCTAGTGGAATTCCCGTTACACTCTTAATGTTATCACCTCTGCTTTTAATTTCAGCGAAGGTTGTTTTGGCTTCCGAAAATTATTTATTTTTCTAGTTCTTCACATTTTTCATGCAGCCCTTTCGTCTTAGCTTCCCTGAACTTCCTATTTATTTCATTCCTCAGTGACTTATTTTTCTGTATTCCTGAATTCCCCTCAATATGTTTGTACTTCCTTCTTTCATCGATCAGCTTATGCATTTCTTCTGTTACGCAAGGTTTCTTCGTAGTTACCTTCTTCGTACCTATGATTTTTTCCAACTTTTGTGAGTTCCCTGTTTAGAGAAGTCCTCTGCTCTGCAACTGCACTGCCTGCTGGGCTATTACTTATTTATCTATAGCCTTAGAGTCCGCCCTGTAGCACAGCGTTGCATTTACCGCCTACCACGACAAGGGCTCGTGTTCGATTCCTTCATCATCATTGACTCTCAAGTCACCTAAGTGGAGTCAACTAAAAAGGACTTGCTATACGGCGCCCGAACTCCCCGAATGGGGCCTCCTGGCCAACAATGCCATACCATCATTTCCATTTTTTATAGCCTTAGAGAACTTCAAGCGTATCTCGTCATTCCTTAGTACTTCCGTATCCCATTTCTTTGATTTTAATTCTTCCTACCTTATCTCTTAAACTTCAGCCTACTCTTCACCACTACTAAATTGTAATTTGACTCTGTATCTGCTCCTGGGTGCACCTTAAAATCCAGTATCTGATTTAGGAATCTCCATCTGACTATGATGTAATCTAACTGAAATCTTCTCTATCGCATGGCCTTTACCAAGTATACCTACTCGTCTTGTGATTTTTGAACAGAGTATTCGCTATTAAGAGCTGAAATTTATTGCAGAAATCAATTAGTCTTTCTCCTCCCTCGTTCCTTGTCCCAAATCCACATTCTCCTGTAACCTTTTCTTCTACACCTTCCCCTACAACTGCATTCCAGTCCCCCATCACTATTAGATTTTCGTCTCTATTTACGTATTGTACTGTCCTTTCAGTAACCTCATATACTTTTCGAATCTCTTTATCTTCAGCTTGCGACATCGGCATATATACCTGAACTATCGTTGTCGGTGTTGGTTCTCTGTCATTCTGATAAGAACAACCCTATCATCGAACCGTTCGCAGCAACACACTCTCTGCCCTACCTTCGTATTCATAACGAATCCTACTCCCGTTGTACTATTATCTGCTGATTTTGATATTACACTATACTCATCTAACCAAAAATCCTTGTCCTCTTTCCATTTCACTTCAATGACCCCTACTATACATAGATTGAGCCTTTGCATTTCCCTTTTCCGTCTTTCTAACTTCCCTACCACCTTTAAGTGTCTGACGTTCCATGCTCCGACTCGTCGAACGTTATCCCTTCACTTGGTTGTTCAATGTTTTTCTCATGGCCACCTCCCCCTTCACAGTCACCTCCCGGAGATCCGTATGGGAGACTACTTCGGAATCTTTTGCCAATGGAGAGATCATCACGACACTTTTTTTTTTACTTTATATTTACTCACTCCGCTGCAAAGCTTTTTTCACGAAACAGGTTGTTCACACAGCTAAAAAGGTTGGGAATCTCTGCTCTATCGGACTGGGGACAAAAGAGCTTGAAACTTTACTAAAATGAGGGATAAGCTCATAGGATACATCGTGAGACCGAAAGTAATAATTAATTTGTTATTAGTGGGAAGTTCAGTGAGGGGTGGGCGGAACGTTTTCTCCGAGAAAAAAGTTGTAAACTACAACAGGCACGTTCAGGCAGTAGTCTGTAGCTGTCACTCAAAGAGGGATTTGCTCAGGATGGACTTGGAGCGGAAGTTGCAACAGTCTTCAGACTGAAAACCACAACAGGCTGCCACTATACAAATAAAGGGCTACGAAAATGAGATCCGACAGAGACAAAATCAGAAAATCAGTGTATTATCAAAACTGTGAGTAATAACACTCTGCTTGCAAGAAGTGGAAACTTTTCTGCTGTGTCAATGCGATCTGAACAGTCATTTACTGTTTATAGATTTTCAACTATTAGCAACACCTTATTACACAGTTTCGCAGTCTTCTGTGCATTATTGCTCGTTTTGGTACGAAAGTCGATTATGTACAACATAGTTTTTCTTCCAACACAGTACATAAGTTACGTAATAAAATGGAACACCTACTGCCGTTCTTGTTGTTGTTGTTGTTGTGGTCTTCAGTCCAGAGACTGGTTTGATGCAGGCTGCCGTTCTTGTGATGTCATTTATTATATGACTACCAGTTTCGGTGCTTCACTGCTCATGAATCATGTATACGGATGGTGTTAACACCCTCAGCGTCAGCTAAAGCCTGAACATGGTGCACTGAAGCACCGAAACTGGTGGCCATACAGTATGCGGCATCGTAAGAACTGCTGTAGGTGTTCTGTTTTATTACAAAACTGGAGAACGAAAGCCCCTTAGACGTCCAGTCACAAGGGTGGACATACAAAAACTTGAACATACATTATTCACATTTATTGCCACATTGCATGTAGTGTTTCTACATGCATTTCTCAACCTTACGAGATTTCTGCGTCTGCTGGCCCTATACGAACAGTTTTCCAACAAATGGAAAAAACTCTATGTCTTAAGGGGTTTTCAAAGTTTGGTGTTCTTTGCTTATTTGTGTGGCTGGTATCACTATACGACAGGACAGACACTGGCATCACTTTGCGTTAATATGTTATGTATTTCACATCATATTTGTGTTTATGGTCAGTAACATGCCGCAGACGCGAAATGGGACTTACGTTACAATCACGGATCTGTTTGTCATTGCCGTTTCCCTGACAAATAACCGAATTGTATCTAGGCTATTCCTATGTTTCAGATCTCGTTACGCTTTTATTGCAGCTAAGGGGGAGTTACGATGAGAATTCGGTGATCTGGCTCTAGAGACTGTATGTGGATAGTGGGTATGAAGTTTTTATTCTCCTTTGACATGGATGACAAGTAGTAATCGATAGCTCTACTGTAACAGCTATCGAGAGCTACTGATGCTACATTTTTCACACTTCACGATATGTTAACTTGCTCATGCAATAACGTGGTAATGATCGTGACAGTCCACACGTATTTTTTTGCTGTTACTCCGATGCTGGATGTAATATGCGTACTTCAAGCTCCCAGCTTGCGTGGCAGTGATTCATTGAAAGCGACAAACTAATATCTCGCCAACGTACTCAAGCAAATTTTCCTAACAAAGAACCAGGAGCCTGAGTAATAATTAACCAAAGGGGGTTTTCACAAGCGTAATCGAAATACTGGTTGCATTCATTTTTTTTAGACTATGATTCCAAGATTCATCACGACCATAAAATGTTAATACAACAGCACTGGAAAGTCTGCACACCAATTTCCATTAGTTCTGAAGGTATGAATCATTAGCTCATATAGGGCCATCTAAGACCACCTCCATGAGAAAAATAACTTTTTATCATAAAATTATATGCTGTGCAGTGACAGTACGTCCTCGACAGATGCTGGTTCCTCATATTAAAACATGCACGGAAGGGCGTTTTAAGGATGATGTTAGCTTCTATTTACAACTGAAGTGAAATATTGCATTATCTACGTTGTGTCATGGAACACGTATCTCATCTGCGCACGTAGGTAGTTGAAACAAAAGAAAAATTATTATCTGTCCACTGTGTTGTGTGATTACACTATGGTAATTTCAAGTTTAGGCCTAAACACTTCTGGACACAAAGGACTTTTGAATTACAAGTCTCCATTACATTCTGCCTTTGATTTACAGCCACTGTCACACACACAAATCATTTTATACGTCACATATTAATAACTGAATTTAACGAGGCGCATCGCAATACTTCTAATAATAGGTATTAATTATACAGCTTTGTGACGTTTCCACGCGAGACCTCCAGGAAATGACGTTGTCCCCGACGTAGAGGAATAGCTGCCCGCCTGTAATTCTAAACAGGTGGGTGGTACGAGGCTTCGGCACCATGTATCAAGTCGAGGACCCGCCTTTGTAGAGACAAACAGCCTTGCCGGTTGTGGGCCCTTGAAAGGCACACAGCTTCACTTCCCATTTGTGTAACCTAGACGTATATCACGAATAAAATATTTTTAAAGAGAAGAAAAACAAAAATAATATTCTGTTTGTCCCTTTATTTGGATCTCATAGAGTAGCATAAAAAAATACTTGCAAGAAGTTTTTAAAACTGAAAATTGCACGAAGAAAATATGAAACCAAACACCTCGCATATCTGGCCATACTCAGAATGACGAAGAACTGTGAAAGCACTGCTCGAATTACAGGCAGCAGTAAGTACGTGATAGGTACCATTATGCAGTGTCAGTTACACAACAAGAAAAACGACACGATAATGAAGTTAAAACAAAGACAGAGTCTGGCAGACACACACACACACACGCATACACACACACATAAAAGTATGTCCTTTTTTATGCTTCCAACGTAGCAATAAATCTTATCAGTATCTAAATACCGAATAGATTTTCCCGCCTACGATAAAGTAGTAACGCTACTTTCTACGCATTATTTTGTTTCCCTCATTTCGAAGACGGGGACGATGTCGGAGAAGTTAATTCTAGTCTCTGTTGATCCCATCATGGAAAGGTGACACCAACTGGACAAGTAATTATCAATGAAATTACCCAACAGCAGAGTAATTGAGATGTCACACTGCCGTTGGTGAATTTCATTCATAATAAGTTAATTCTAGTTCGTTATTGAAAGCTGGCAAGACACATTGTGTTAACTGGTCCACCGTTATCAGATATCCGCCTTTAAAACGCTGCGTAATTAACATTACTGTAATGTGGCGTATTTAACATTATTTGGAAAGAAGAAATACAATGTACATTATTGCAAGTGCATACTCGGAATAATTTCGCACACCAAAGAATATAAAAATGCTGAGGTAATTTGAAGTGTCGTTGTGTCTTTTGTGCCTTATTAATGCAAAAGGATTTTACATTCTGAGAATCTTATCCACAGGTGACCGATGCACATTTTGTCGTTATAATAGTCTTAGTCCCAAGTGAGAGGCTACACGGTATGCAACTATTTTATTTATGTGGGACAGATAAGGTGTCAAGAGAAACCACAGTAATAAGAAGGCTAGAAAACAAATACACTGTTCCGCTAAACTTAAGGCCGAGCTAGGTACAGTAATATAACATACATCAACTGCTAGGTGGAAATGAGCGAAAGTGCGAAAACATGTTGTAAGAGGTCTTCCAGTCGTGCACAGAAAGTTGGACTCAAATTGTGTGAGGTCAACGTGACTATAGAACCAAATGGGGCTGGCCCTGCAATACGAGGCAGTTGATGGAACGGGTAAATACGGTGTGTTTCAACTAGCAAGCATTATATGTAAACTGAAGGTGAAGTGGGGAGAAAAGAAAGAGATTAGTGATGTCAGCTGCATCAGAACGTAACATGGAATCAGCGGCGATGAGTGAAAATGTGTGCCGGACTGAGATTCGAAGGCGGGACCTCCTGCTTACTAGGCAGGTGCGTTATCCACTGCACCATCCATGACACAGCGTTTATTACAACTGAGCGGACTGTCTCGGTACGCCCCATGGTCGACCCTCACTCCCGTCGAGAGCCACCTATCTGCAGTCCCTGTCCATTTCCTCCTTGCTCGCTACTCTGAGGTTCCCGCAGGAGGTCGGACATACTTTTGTGCATCTGAACTGAAGAAGGTGGATCAATTGCCCATCTACACTCATGCTCATAAATTAAGGATAATTGCAGAATATGGTGCCACACAACGTGGCACTACACAAAACTGGCGCTAATAGCATAGGCACATAGGGAACACACACGACACAGAGCTGTAAGTCCACGGTATTGGTGATAAGCTGAGAAAACCGTCCCGAAACACATGTTCTACAAAACGCCACAGTTTCCTGCGCATGTACCCAGATATCAATATGGGATATGATCGCCATACACACGCACACAGGCCGCACAACGGGTTGGCATACTCTGGGTCAGGTGGTCGAGCAGCTCCTGGGGTATAGCCTCCCATTCTTGCACCAGTGCTTGTCGGAGCTCCTGAAGTGTCCTAGGGGCGTGAAGACGTGCAGCGATATGTCGACAGAGAGTATCTCAGATGTGCTCGATGGGATTTACGTCTGGAGAACAGGCAGGCCACTCCATTCGCCTGATATCTTCTGTTTAAAGGTAATCCTCCACGATGGCAGCTCGGTGGGGCCGTGCGTTATCATCCATCAGGAGGAAGGTGGGACTCACTGCACCCCTGAAAAGGCGGACGAACTGGTGCAAAATGACGCCCCGATACACCTGACCTGTTACAGTTCCTCTGTCAAAGACATGCAGGTGTGTGCATCAATAATACTCCCACCCCACACCATCAATCCACGACCTCCATACATGTCTCTTTCAAGGACATTAAGGGGTTGGTATCTGGTTCCTGGGTCACGCCAGATTAAAAACCGTCGAGAATCACTCTTCAGACTATACCTGGACGCGTCTGTGAACATAACCTGGGAACATTGTTCCTATGACCATGTACTGTGCTCTTGAGACCAGGCTTTACGGGCTCTCCTTTGACGAGAGGTCAGTGGAATGCACGTTGCAGATCTCCGGGTGAATAAACCATATCTGTTCAGTCGATTGTGGACCGTGTGTCTGGAGACAACTGTTTCAGTGGCTGCGGTAAGGTCCCGAGCAAGATTACCTGCAGTACTCTGTGGCCGTCTGCGGGCACTGATGGTGAGATACCGGTCTTCTTGTGGTGTTGTAAACTGTGGACGGCCCGTACTGTAGCGCCTGGACACGTTTCCTGCAAACTGGAATCGTTGCCATAAACTTGAGATCACACTTTGTGGCACACGGAGGACCCGTGCTACCACCTGCTGTGTTTGACCAGCCTCCAGTCGCCCTAGTATTCTACCCCTCATAACGTCATCAATATGTGTTCTTTGAGCCATTTTCAACACACAGTCACCATTACCACGTCTGAAAATGTCTGCACACTTACTCGCTGCGCCGTACTCTGACATGTACCAACACACCTCTGCGTATGTGGACTGCTGCCAGCGCCACCGTGCGACGACCGCAGGTCAAATGCACCGCATGGTCATACCCTGAGGTGATTTACACCCGCAAACCGCCCACCATAGCGTTGTTTCACCACGTATCAGCATTATCCATAATTTATGAGCATGAGTGTAGGTGAATCAATTATGAGAGTGTGTGGTGGCTTCCGGTCATGTCCAAAAATCAGACACCACGGGTTCTTACAATCAACGAGCAGTTACGGTGCACTGTGGTACTGTTCTTCGTTACAACATGGCCCGCAACCAACATATGGATTACTTTACACGGATAGGAAAGGTTGGAAAACTGAAAGAAGGACGAATCACGACGAGTGTAGCCCAGGAGGTGTTTGGTATTGTACACAGCGTTGTTTCACGCGCATGGGGATCGTTACGAATTACAGGAACCGGTCAATTACGGCACCGTATGACCACTAGATTGTCCACCAGGCAAGTAGGAAATCACTTCAAACAGAGGGCGCAGTTTCCTCCCCGTTTAACAGGACTAAAAGTCACGAAATCTTACCCTGCATAGTGGGACGGCGACTGCATGGAAGCGATGTCTTCGTCCGACGACCAGTACGCGTGTTCCGCAGTCGGCGGCGCCGTTTGGGACGGTGTCAGGAACATAAGGACTGGACTAGCGGGCAGTGGGACCGCGTACTCTCCTCGGGTGAGAGCAGACCTACTCAGAGTACTGGTTTACTGAATTTATGTCACATACTAAGGTCTGTGGTCCCCGCGCGGTTAGCCTGATTTTCAGGCGGAAAGGCGTGCCGGTGCCCGGCTCAAATACGCACGGCGGATTAGTGTCGAGGTCCGGTGTGCCGGCCAGTCCGTGGATGGTTTTAAGGCGGTTTTCCATCTGCCTCGGCGAATGCGGGCTGGTTCCCCTTATTCCGCCGCTCTTACACTATGTCGGCGATTGCTACGCAAACACTTTCTCCACATACGCGTACACCATAATTACTCTACCACGGAAACATTGGAGATACACTCGTCTGGTGTGAGACGTAGACGTTTCCCGGGGGGGGGGGGGGGGGGGGGGGGGGGGGTCCACTGGGAGCCGAACCACACAGTAACCCTGGGTTCGGTGTGGGGCGGCGGTGGGGTTCAAAAATGGTTCAAATGGCTCTGAGCACTATGGGACTCAACTGCTGTGGTCATAAGTCCCCTAGAACTTAGAACTACTTAAACCTAAGGACCTGACACACATCCATGCCCGAGGCAGGATTCGAACCTGCGACCGTAGC
The DNA here is from genome assembly GCF_021461395.2 of Schistocerca americana. Classification (NCBI taxonomy): domain Eukaryota; kingdom Metazoa; phylum Arthropoda; class Insecta; order Orthoptera; family Acrididae; genus Schistocerca; species Schistocerca americana. Next base: position 265,597,908 of record NC_060122.1, on the reverse strand, counting down.
GGTCGTGCGGTTCCAGACTGTAGCGCCTTTAACCGCTCAGCCACTCCGGCCGGCACGGCGGTGGGGTGAGTGGACTGTTGTTTCCTGTTGTGGGGTTGTGAACTGCTGAGGGCAACGGCGTGAACGAAGCCTCTCCGTCTTTTCTAGGTCCCCAGGCCCATACAATGCGATATAAGGCATGTGGTCCCTCGGAGGTGCAAAAAATTGAATCTTTTAAATGAATGGAATCAGAAGCTACGGCCATTTATGTCATACATTTCCATATGTTACATAAAACTTATAGGTTATTTTACTTTGGAGTGAAATCATGAAATTTAGCAAGAAGTAAGGTTTCACAGTATAAATAAACGAAAAAATGCGAAAACTGTACATTTATAATCATATCACACGGAAAAAAATATTTTTGTCATTTGTTATCCGACTGTTGATCTGTCCATCCGTTCTTTAAGATCACCGAAATCTGGTTTCGCAGGACAGAGTGGATCAGGTTATGGTTGTGGAAAGGGACCAAGATCAGTTACTGTTAGTTGCACAAAAGACACAAACTTTACTTTCCGAAAAACACTTAATCACACAATCACTTAAAAGGATTAAAAAACAGTACGACTGAAAGTCCGAACACAAGTTATTAAAATTGTTTCAAGGAATATGCGTGGCTGAAGGCCTTACTTAAAAATATTTCACGTAAAAGATCGGCTGAAGGCCACATACTGAACAATCAACAACTCAAGGCTAATGACCTGGATAGCAAAGATTTGAAATGGAGTCAAATCTCTTTTTTAAAATAGTTTTAAATAAATCAGTCTTGAAAACTTAGTTTAAGTCGGCTGAAGGACTTATTTTAAATTTAAAACCAACTAAACTCATAGATGGCTGAAGGCCTCGCATAGTACTTCAGACTAAAAGAAAATCACAATCCAAACAGTAGTGCTCAGAAGTGTTCCAAGGGTCGGCCTGAGGAGGTAACTGTAACGGAAAGTTAGTTGACACAGGCAGCCAAAAGTGAGAGCAAATAATCGGATGGCAAACGGGCCCAGGGACGGCTGAAGGACCGACCAACAACCTAAGCAATTCCCTTCCACACGACCAACGGCACGGCAACAGAAAGATATCAGCAGCACTACTTCTTCAAATATTGGCGTCTAAATACAGCCAAGGCGCACTAACCACTCAGGAAGATGAACAACACCAAGGGCTGCCGAACTACGCGACGTGCCGGACTCTGTCCCAACCGACCGACTGACAACTCCAGTGGGCAGGCAGCATCAACATAACTGCTCAGTCGAAATCACACCAAGTTAGACACAGTTGCACGAAAACACTTCCACAAGAACTCGAACAATCCTAAAAGCAATCACTATGGAACAACAAGGACGAAACAGAGAACCCATAAGCGGTCAGCGTCCAAATACACGTCGTCCGAAGAGAGGACCGACCGAACGACCAACCAAGGTCGTCCCCACTCAAGTCATCCTTGTCGGCAACAGTCGGGAGAGTCTTGACTGTCCGGACCTCACTGCAACTCCATGCTGAGTCGCCACCGGGCGTCGAATACTGGTTGTCTGGATCTCACTGGCGCTCCGTCCCAATTCAACTCCCGACACACGACGAGCCGGAAATACTAACGATCGCTTCAAAGATAATACGACAGTGCGCTTATCGATACGCGCTGCTGCTGCCACGCACGGGCAGGCAAGCCAGCAACTTAGTAACGCCAGTAAATCGAATAAGAAACGAGGTGACAGCTCCGTAAAGATAAGCTGTCAAGCAAGAAACGGCATGAACACGAGCCGCGCACAGCACTTTTGCTCAGTAACGCTTAGATGTATCAGGTCGACATTTATGTCACATACGACAATAGTCCTCCGGTGATGTAACAAATGAAAGCTTCTAAGTCAATGCAATCAAAAGATATGGTCCCTAATGTCATATATTTTGATACCCGTAAAGTCTCTCGTCAAAACGTGTAGGGCACTTCCCGTTGATCTAGACTCTTGAAGCTTTTCGTAGTATGGTTCTTTTGGTGTTTCAGAGACAAATTCTGTGTTGAAGTTTTATCGTGTCAACGCAAGATTTAATTACAAAACGAAAAGAAGGCTCTTGTAGCTCATGAAGACATTTTCTTCGTGTGATTATATGGAAGGGTTGAACTTCTAAATTGCCTTGTTTACGAGCAGGCTAAATGTTTCTTTCCTTCTTTCAACTACGATACCGATGACAGATATTCAAATTAAAAAACAACGGTTTATAATGAAACAGTTAACAGTTCGGAACGGCAGCCTAAATTTAAAAGTCAGGAACGCAAATGCCAGGTGAGATTCATTGATAGAATCCCTTGACAGTGTGTGTGACATTCCTGATCGTACATGAGCGTTCTGGGCACATAACGAAATATAACTACCGCTCACCAGAACTGGATAAACAACTCTCCACATAATAGTCGAAAGTATTAACTTTGAGCTTGATTTCGTAGTCGAGGTAAACAGTTTGAAGTTTATAGTATATTTTATATCACCACGTTAATTTAAAGAAACAGTGGCAACTTGACAGTGTTTATTAAGTTAAAAAACAAATAATCACAACATTTGCGAGTAAGCCAACATGTTGCCAATCTAACATTAGTTAGAAAAATCGTCTAGCAGATGCTGACAGTAGGCTCAGGAACAACTATGGTATATCCGAAGAACTATTCCGACATCATCTATTAGTCAAAATACTTTTTCATTTTGTCTGAAATTATTGACCAGATTCAAATCTAAATAAATAAAATGCAACTCCAATTGGAGTCTGTCACTAAAAGCCAGTATATAATTATTAAACTGAATTGGTGAATTAAAATAAACTAGTGGTGCATGTCATTCTCTCATGGCGTGTAAAGATTATTTCTGGTACTAAAATATTGTTATGATGTATGTTCATGTTGAAATTCATGTTCTGCCGAGGCTATGTTAATTATGTCACACTTGCATACTAATCACTATCCCTAGATAGTTGAACACCCGGTCTCGTCTGCAATAGCACAGTCACTCTAAAAATTATGTGATATGATGAAAAAAAATGTAATGGGAACTATGCGACTCACTACATGCTGCTACCAAATATCTCAGGAAACGTCAAACAAACTTACGATCTTGGTAGAAATATATTCCCTGTGCAGTTGAAATTTAAAGGAAATATTACGTAAATGTGTGTCATAGGCCAAAGGCATCGCGATATTATCTTTTAACGCGTGAAAATTAACAGAACTGGAATTACATCGTAACTGTAACTCGCCGAGGAAGTAAGTCGTTTAGAACCCATTCTTGAGTGCAGTTTAAAGTCCATTACAAAATTAGCTGATCGACAGAGTATTTTCGTTTAGAGACAGGTAGGGTGTACGACACTGTTCCCTTAGAAGCACAATCTGGAGTGCCGGGCAGCTCATTTGGATAAAGAGTTAAAAGCTAAAGTAAAGGTCGAATCGTTCATAACTATTGCCGCACATCAGTGGCCCGTGCCACAAGCGTTACAAACGCTGAAGAAGGAGCAATAGACGTATGAACTGTGTTCCCACAGGTATTCGAACTGAGGTTGATGCTCTTCGAGGCGAAGTGCATAATTTATACCACACTACACACAAAATGCTTCGTCTGCAACACAGTTTTAACTACTCAGACATAATCAGCGCACTGTATCTAATAAGTTGGGTGAAAGAAATCCATCTACATACCTTGTGCTTCACATTTAAAAAAAAATTGGATAATTTACCTTTTGGGACGAGAAGGAAGGTATACATTGTCGGATCAGAAATAGCCAGACACCAGTCATAATGCAAAATTGACCACTATATATTACTACAGGTTGTGTCGCTGGCATAAAAGGAGTTTGGGAGCATTGTATTGTCAGTAGAGAATCAGTAACAGTAGAATGGGTCGGCCAGGAGATGTCAGTGGCTTCTAACGTGGACAAGTATTGGATGTCACCTTAGTAACATATCGGTCACGGACATTTCAACCCTTCTAAAGCGGCCCAAGTCGACTTTTGGCGACGTGATTGTGAAGTGAAAACGCAAGGGAACAGCTACAACTAAACCAAGAATAGGCGTATGTCATACACTCGTACACACGGACGGGGACCGTTGAGCACTAATGAGGATGACTGAAAAAAATCTCATGAAATCTGCGGAAGGAATCACTTGTAAGCCCCAAAGTGCTTCCAACAGCCAGCTAGCACAATGGTTGTGCGCAGGGAATTAAAGAGAATTGTGTACATTTGCCGAGAAGCTCCTCAAGACCCATAGGTTTCTGTACTCAGTGCTTGAGATGGTGTAAACAGCGACGCATGTGGACAGTGGATGACTGGAAACGAATGATTTGGAGTATTTGGAGTGATGAATCACGCTATACCATGTTGAAATCCATTGGAATTGTTTGGGTTAGCGAATGCCTGGAGAACTGTGAAGTATGCAGCAGGTGGTGTTTCAGTAAGGGGGTGTTGGGTGGTTAGGTTGGTTTGGGTGTGGTCCGCTTAATATGCTTAAGAAAACGATAAATGCGGAGGGATATGAATGTGTGAACTGAGTACAGTAGAGGAACAGTCCTTGGATGATGTATGAGCATGACAATGTTGGAGTTGTTTGGGGGAAGAGACCAGACAGCGACGTCATCGGTCTTACAGGATTAGGGAAGGACGGGGAAGGAAGTCGGCCGTGCCCTTTCAAAGGAACCATCCCGGCACTTGTCTGGAGAGATTTAGGGAAATCACGGAAAACCTAAATCAGGATGGTCGGACCCGGGATTTAACCGTCGTCCTCTCGAATATGACAATGTACTCCGTCGTATAACAGTATCTGTGAGGAAATGGTTCTAGAACAATAACGTTCCTGGAATGGTCTGGCATGCCATGGGTCCCGACCTGATCCCAATGGAACGCCTTTGGGATGAGTTAGAACATCGGCTCCACTCCAGAGCCCAGCGTCCAACATCATTACCTTCTTTGAACTCCGCTCTTGAGGACGAATGGGCTGCCATTCCTCCACAGTCATTCAGATTCCTAACTGAAAGTTTTCCCAGCAACCAAGGCAACATAAAGGCGAAGGGCGGAAACACACATATTAATATCTATTAATTTATTGCATGCCCAAATCTATCTCTAATAAGACAACATTCGAGATCGTTGAAAGGATCATCTCAGACGAGGAAAAAATTAGGTAAATTGGCCATCAATAAGAGAACTGGAAGTCATTCTTGCTGCACTTCACCTCAATTGTAAAAGTAATGGTACTTGTATTCGATGTATTCCTTTACTGAATGACGTTTCAGATAAACACATGCAGCCTTTACCATATAGATGGTAGATTTGCTGCTTCCACGAAAAACGCAAGGACACAGAAATGTTACAAAAATCTCCGTGTGGATAACACTAAAATTTATGTGTATGTCTCAGTCTCCTAAATGTCGGTGCCGATTCTGTAAGTTGTACCGTCCAATGAGACATTAGTGTTAATATTAACGGGAAATAGGTGTTTCAGCTTGTTCAGTCTCTGCCGCATAATGACTTGCTGATCATGGTGCCACTTACACAGACAGATAGGATTTAAATTACCATATGATGTTGTCGCACAAACAAGTTGGTGAGTTTCTGACGTCTGTCCTGTGATGGAACCACATACGTACGACAACATTTAGGTGCCGCTTACAGCATCTACGGTCTATAAACAATGATCTTCTGGGAGGAGCAGGTTGCAGTTTATAGTACAGAAGAGTGTTGTACCTAGAGGCTAGTGTGTCTAGGAACACTTGATGTTACTTGATCGATTACAAGTAATACGAATTCTACATATTTAAGTCCTTTATAATATCATAAATCTGCTTTAAAGATATTGTTAACTCTTCTATTACAGAGTTTTATGGTGAATAAAATTGTGTATATTTTAAAACTAGTTACTTAACGTGGGGATAGTTGAGCCATACTTCACCGGACGTGCACCATCTTGTATCTTGAAACAAAATGTCTTCTACCATGGAACACGTGATTTTGGCAAATGAACCGAATTTTTTTAACGGGGGGGGTGGGGGGGGTGGGGGGGGGGGGGGTTGTCAAACGGGTCGACTTGCAGCAGGAGAGGCACCACAGGACATTTTAATTTCCACTGTCTATACTTTTACATTGGCAAAAGATTCCGGAATAGTCCACCATTAGGATCTCCGGGAGGGGACTGCCAAGGGGCAGGTTACCATGAGCAAAAGATTGAATAATCAACGAAAGAATAACGTTCTACGAGTCGGGGCGTGGAATGTCAGAATCTTGAACGTGGCAGGGAAACTAGAACATCTGAAAAGGAAAATGCAAAGGCTCAGTCTGGATATAGTAGGGGTCAGTGAAGTGAAATGGAAGGAAGACAAGGATTTCTGGTCATATGAGTATCGGGTAATATCAACAGAAGCAGAAAATGGTATAACAGGTGTAGGATTCGTTATGAATAGGAAGGTAGGGCAGAGGGTGTGTTACTGTGAACAGTTCAGTGACCGGGTTGTTCTTATCAGTATCGACAGCAGACCAACACCGACAACGATAGTTCAGGTATACATGCCAACGTCGCAAGCTGAAGATGAACAGATAGAGAAAGTGTATGAGGATATTGAAAGGGTAATGCAGTATGTAAAGGGGGACGAAAATCTAATAGTCATGGGCGACTGGAATGCAATTGTAGGGGAAGGAGTAGAAGAAAAGGTTACAGGAGAATATGGGCTTGGGACAAGGAATGAAAGAGGAGAAAGACTAATTGAGTTCTGTAACAAGTTTCACCTAGTAATAGCGAATACCCTGTTCAACAATCACAAGAGGAGGAGGTATACTTGGAAAAGGTCGGGAGATACGGGAAGATTTCAATTAGATTACATCATGGTCAGACAGAGATTCCGAAATCAGATACTGGATTGTAAAGCGTACCCAGGAGCAGATATAGACTCAGATCACAATATAGTAGTGATGAAGAGTAGGCTGAAGTTCAAGACATTAGTCAGGAAGAACCAATACGCAAAGAAGTGGGATACGAAAGTACTGAGGAATGACGAGATACGTTTGAAGTTCTCTAACGCTATAGATACAGCAATAAGGAATAGCGCAGTAGGCAGTACAGTTGAAGAGGAATGGACATCTCTAAAAAGGGCCATCACAGAAGTTGGAAAGGGAAACATAGGTACAAAGAAGGTAGCTGCGAAGAAACCATGGGTAACAGAGGAAATACTTCAGTTGATTGATGAAAGGAGGAAGTACAAACATGTTCCGGAAAATCAGGAATACAGAAATACAAGTCGCTGAGGAATGAAATAAATAGGAAGTGCAGGTAAGCTAAGAGGAAATGGCTGCTGGAAAAATGTGAAGACATCGAAAAAGATATGAGTGTCGGAAGGACAGACTCAGCATACAGAAAAGTCAAAACAACCTTTGGTGACATTAAAAGCAATGGTGGTAACTTTAAGAGTGCAACGGGAATTCCACTGTTAAATGCAGAGGAGAGAGCAGATAGGTGGAAAGAATACATTGAAAGCCTCTATGAGAGTGAAGATTTGTCTGATGTGATAGAAGAAGAAACAGGAGTCGATTTAGAAGAGATAGGGGATCCAGTATTAGAATCGGAATTTAAAAGAGATTTGGAGTACTTACGGTCAAATGAGGCAGAAGGGATAGATAACATTCCACCAGAATTTCTAAAATCATTGAGGGAAGTGGCAACAAAACTTCTATTCACGTTGGTGTGTAGAATATATGAGTCTGGCGATATACCATCTGACTTTCGGAAAAGCATCATCCACACAATTCCGAAGACGGCAAGAGCTGACAAGTGCGAGAATTATCGAACAATAAGCTTAACAACTCATGCATCGAAGCTGCTTACAAGAATAATATACAGAAGAATGGAAAAGAAAATTGAGAATGCGCTAGGTGACGATCAGTTTGGCTTTAGAAAAAGTAAAGGGACGAGAGAGTCAATTCTGACGTTACGGCTAATAATGGAAGCAAGGCTAAAGAAAAATCAAGACACTTTCATAGGATTTGTCGACCTGGAAAAAGCGTTCGACAATATAAAATGGTCCAAGCTGTTCGAGATTCTGAAAAAATTGCTGGATATCCGCGATGCTCCGGTTTTTCGCTAAAAGAAACTCAATGATAACTCTTTGCTTGAAACGCACCTCCGTTATAGACGCCATTTTGAAGGCTACGTATAGAGCCACAATCTATCAGAAACTCATGAAGCAGAAATATTCCACGCTGTCCCACAGCAAATTGCACATTTTATCAGTCAAAACTGGCCGAGTGAGAAATGTGTTGCATTGAGAGGTTCCATACCGTGTTTTGCATGTCTCCTCTCATTTTCATCGATTTTATTAATGTTCTATGTCATTGCACGGTAGTGACACACCGAATGAGGTTATTGTAATGAGAGTATTTGTACTGAGAGCTCATAAAATACTTTTCACTTGATTCCTAAACATGTTGGTTTACCTCCCTGGGTGGCTTGTGCGAGGTAAGCATCGGAGGACGCGGCACACGGCATTTCCGGTTGGGGGCTGCACTTCCCTAAATTCTGACGCGTTCGTAGAATAGGCTTAAGCACCTGGCGGAACGACTAACGTCGCTCGATTTTCGCTTATTGTATGCAGGGCGACCCGACCACGAGACGTCTAAGTGTCGCTGCAGTTTATGCGTTTACCATTCCGGCGCGTCCGGAACCAAGATTCCTGGCATCGACTGACTGCATTGTCCTCTTGATTCTGAGAATACTTGTGGACTGCCAGCCGGTTCTGGGCGCTTCAGTCTGGAACCGCGCGACTGCTACGGTCGCAGGTTCGAATCCTGTCTCGGGCATGGATGTGTGTGATGTCCTTAGGTTAGTTAGGTTTAAGTAGTTCTAAGTTCTAGGGGACTGATGACCTCAGAGGTTAAGTTCCATAGTGGTCAGATCCATTTGAACCATTTGAACTTGTGGACTGTGCCCGGCTGGGTGCGACTGTCTGGCGCCGGGTGGCTGGTGTTCTAGGCAGGTTGTTTTCGTAGCCGGTCAAACGGCAAGTTCAGTGCCCTCAGCTGAATAGCAGAGGCATGATTGGTCGACTTAAACTGAGGCTAGTTGACGATATAAAGCCCTGCTTGAAATTGGAGGGAACGGTCGCTGTTGGCGTGAATGATGTTCTGAGACAGTGTGGGGGAATTTTGAAATCAGAACTAAATGCTGATTTGCAGTTTTCGAGGAGAGTAGGGAGTAGAGCAATGTTGGTTTCGCTCTTGCGGTGCGCCGGGGCAGTGGATTCGGAATCTGATCTTCCTCGGAGTCGGACGGTCTTGCGACTTGGTCGCTCGTTTTCGGTAGAACTTAGAATTCTCTGTCAGCCTTCGCGGCCAGGGGCTGATACAGAGTTGCTGCACGGCAGAAGTCGGCGCCTACATCATCAGGACGCTGCGTACCGACGACGTGCTGCAGATTTCAGTACTGGTGCAGTATTTTGCGGCTCCGGCACTGTAGGACCTTATCAGTTTTATACTGAATCCCTCAGCAGCACACGCGCTCGCTTTGCTACAAGTCCACCTTGCTTGTTTCTCCATGTGATCCCATTTGAGCTCTCACTACTAATTGCGATACTGCTACATAGTCGGGAGATTAATATTCGATTCATTAGGACCTCCACTCATTATCGTCAATCTATTGCATCACAGAGAGTAGGAGTCCCTTGTTATCGAGCCAACTCTTATTCTCATAATATTTCAGTATACCCTATTGTTTAACCTACTGTGTGTGTCGACAGTCATGTGCATTTATGTTCTGATGTGTAATAAATCTCATTGTAATATTTAATCCGCATATCATTTCGTAGATATAGGCATAATCCCATTTGCTGTTGTTTATTATGATAAAGTTGTCTTTTTCTCTGAGCAGATTACGACTTTTATTAAATTATTGTGAGTGTGCACTCCTTATTTTACCAACTAGCAGGGTCCACCATCATTTTCTTCCGTTACGGTTGCGCACATAATCAATTAGGTGGTATGTAAGGAGGGGGTCGGGTGCCTGTCCAATTCTCATGCGAAATTCGTCTGAATTAAAGAGGTTCAAACTCTTCTCCACCCCGGCATCTTGCAGCATTGCTTATTGAACACCCCTTGTAAGTGTGAGTCTCGTGCAAGATAACCTATGCGGGATAGTGGGGATACCAATGTACTAGGGTCACTCCAAAAGAAATGCACACTATTTTTGTAAAAATACAGTTTTCATTCTGCATGTATGAAAGTTTTACAGTGTGTAGATACATCCTTCCCGCTTGTTTTCAAACTTACTTCAACGTGTTCCCGTGACTGTTGCCGTCAGAGCATGTCTTCAAGATGGCTGCTACACTTGACGTTCGTCAGAAGCAACGTGCTGTCATAGAATTCCTGTGCTGTGTAAACGAGACAGTGGGAAACATCCACAAGAGGTTGAAAAAGCTGTATGGAGATGCTGCTGTCGATCGCAGTACAGTTAGTCGGTGAGCAACCAGGTTATGTGATGAAAGCGTCCACGGCAATATTGAGGATTATCCTCGCAGCGCCAGGCCTCTTACTGCACATACTCGAGACAATGTGCAGAACTGGTGACTGCTGACAGACGCATCATAGTGAACGAATTGTCACGCTACGTTTGGATAGGGAAAGGAAGAGTTTGCAGACTACTGAAAGTGTTGGCGTAAAAAAATGTTTGTGCCAGGTGGGTTCCCACGATGTTGACAGTGGCTCACAAAGAAACAAGAAAAACGGTACGCAGCAAACTTTTGGAAGCGTGCGAGAATGGTGGATGTGAATTTCTTGGAAGAATGGTGACAGGTGATGAAACATGGCTCCATCATTTTTCACCAGAGACGAAGAGGCAATCAATGGAGTGGCATAATGCTAATTCATCCAAGAAAATAAAATTTTAAAACCACACCTTCTGCTTCAAAAGTTATGGCTACGGTGTTTCTCGATTGAAGCACTCTTGCTTGTGGACATCATGCCAAGTGGAACCACCATAAATTCTGATGCATATGTGACGACACTGAAGAAACTTCAAGCTCGACTGAGTCGTGTTCGATCTCATCTACATCTACATCTACATTTATACTACGCAAGCCACCCAGCGGTGTGTGGCAGAGAGCACATTACGTGCCACTGTCATTACCTCCCTTTCCTGTTCCACTCGCGTATGGTTCGCGGGAAGAACGACTGCCGGAAAGCCTCCGTGCGCGCTCGAATCTCTAATTTTACATTCGTGATCTCCTCGGGAGGTATAAGTAGGGGGAAGCAATATATTCGATACCTCATCCAGAAACGCACCCTCTCGAAACTTGGACAGCAGGCTACACGGCGATGCAGAGCGCCTCTCTTGCAGAGTCTGCCACTTGAGTTTGCTAAACATCTCCGTAACGCTATCACGCTTACCAAATAATCCTGTGGCGAAACGCGCCGCTCTTCTTTGGCTCTTCTCTATCTCCTCTGTCAACCTGACCTGGTACGGATCCCACACTGATGAGCAATACTCAAGTACATCGGCAAAAGCAGGATGTTTTGCTGTTGCACAACAATGCACGGCCACATGTCAGTCAAAAAACTATGGAAGCGATGACAAAACTCGGATGGACAACACTGAAACACCCGCCTTACAGTCCAGACCTGGCTCCATGTGACTGTCATCTCTTTGGGAAACTGAAAGACTCTCTTGATGGAACAAGGTTTGAAGATGATGACTGTTGTGTATATGGTTCCGTGTAGTCAGCGCGTACACAACTTTCCCACTAGAGCGTGCCCTGCTAAGTACAACAGCGCAGGTGCAGCGCTCGTCCGTCTCCGCACTACGAGATGGCGGTGCCATAGAGACGGACCAAATTCTGCTGTATAGACACTTTCGTCAAGAATCAGAGATATATGTGAGAATAAGATTAATGTACCAATACCAAAATAACTTGAGATTGTCAATTGTAAATAGCATCCAGAACCAAGTTAAGTAATTTTTATGCTTGTTATTATTTTAATAAATGTGTGTGAAAATTAATCAAGTTCTGTTTAAAGTTGGTCACCGTCAATCTGCTACTCTAAGCGTGCAAGTGGCATTTCTATCATCTGACCTAATGGTAGAAGATAAACACAGCTCGATAAGACAACGAGACATATTGCTGACACTCGCCTACTTCGTTAGAGCGACAAGTCAAATAACCTGAAGGTCTTACAGTAGGCACACCACAATGACACCCTTCACACTGCCAAACAGTGGCTCCCGCAGGTTGGTGCAGAATTTTACTATGCGGGTATACAGGCGCTGGTTTCAAGATGGCGTAAGGCACTTGAGAGGGATGGAAATTATGTGGAGAAATGAAAATATTGTTCTTAATGGATGTATCTACACACTGTAAAAGTTTCAAACACGTAGAATAAAAGTTGGATTAAAAAAAAATGGTGTCCATTTCTTTTGGAGTGACCCTCCTAGATGGATTGATGTATCTGTCATGGCAATCTCACACCATCAGGTGGTGTCAGAGAATATCGTCTTTACATCTCTCCTCTTTAAATTCCCCTAATGTTTTATGCACGTTCTTGGCGTGAGGAACAAGCATATCTATGATGGTATTAGTATGCAAGGTAACTCCGATGCACCAAAATTCCCACCGACGTTGCGAGAGCGGGAGTTGCTGAAGGAAAATCTGATAGTGATTCAGTCTCGCTGAATCGACCTCATCACCAGATCTACTTTTTTTCGGTACCGAACCAACCTTTGAGAAGCTCCGCCTCGTCGGCATTCCGCAGCGTACACAGTAACGCCGAAAGAAGCGTCCGACTGCCAGACCTGGTGCTGGGAACTTTCACTCGCGGCCGGAGCAGTCTTCCTGGGGTAGTAATGACACGGCGGGCCGCAAGACGGCGGCGATTTGCATGTGAATGCGGCAGCGCGGCCCGCGCCGGGTCTGGCTGGGGCAGACCGCTCCGCTGCGCTCCACTCCCTCGTCGCGCCGGCCCCGGCTCCGGCTCCACAAGGTAATTGGCGCAGCCGTGGCGAGGTGGGGGCGATCCCTCCGCTGTAATGAAGCCATAGACTTGCAGATTACTTGGCAATTAAGTGGCGATATTAAGAACTCTGTGGCATCTGCCTCCACACCGAGTTCATTTCTAATCTCCAAATACTTCCATCTCTCGCTTTATTAAGATTATCCGCGAGTCTGCAAATACGGCGGCAGATTGCCAGCTGTAATGAAGAGAACGGGAACGGGCGAAGTAATGGTAAACACGAGGAGAGAAAAGAAATGGGAAGTTTGGAGAGAGCGAAGTTTCTGGCACCCCATCATTCAGCGAATGAGAGGAATGCATGATGCTGTAACAATTATGATCTTCATCTTAGTTAACAGGTCCCCAGATAATTAACCCGAAATAGCTTGACGCCACAGCCCAAGTAGTAGTAGTATTTGTTCTCTGACATGAGATCAGAGTGAGTCCTGTGGGTCTAACAATCGCAAATCTGTGGTATCTGTGCATAAGGACTTAGAATACGTATGACATTAAAAAGAATTCCACGGACAGCTAGTAAAGTTGTTGTTATATTGAAACACAACTCGTTTCGCGGCCTAAAGCCACATCATCAGTGCAGTCTACATGGTAAAGAGTAATATACAGTGTCTCAACTTGATAAATTTTAAAATTACCAAAAGAATATCTAAAATATACTCACAGAGGTAAAAATTCATGACGTCACACCGTCCACGTAGTTTCCGCTCCACCAGCCTCGAGGTCAATTTTAGCCGCCTGTGCGGGCCGCTTCTACTCTTCTCAACATCGGGTTGCCCTGCCGTCACACCGATAAGAGCCGGCCGGAGTGGCCGAGCGGTTCTAGGCGCTCCAGTCTGGAGCCGCGCGACCGCTACGGTCGCAGGTTCGAATCCTGTCTCGGGCATGGATGTGTGTGATGTCCGTGGGTTAGTTTTAAGTAGTCCTAAGTTCTAGGGGACTGATGACCTCAGAAGTTAAGTCCCATAGTGCTCAGAGCCATTTGAACCATTTTGAACCGATAAGAAAGTGCCACTTCATGCCATTCCACACCGTAATTTGCATTGTGCTCCGACTAATCATGTTATTAGAGACAATTTCTTATTGTCAATCCGGCCATTAAAAAATTTATAGCGCCCTCTCACTACACAATATTTTTCTTTTTGTTTTAAATGAAAGCAAATTTTAAAACAGGGCTTTAGAGCAACGTGATCCAGACACCAGCAATTTTTATGAATTTGATGGATCAAGTCTTTGTCACTATTCGTTTGCCAATGTAATGTACACAATATTAACTGGATAATACATTGATCAGCCCGAACGTTATGACCAAAGACCTACTGTCGATATAAACCCATCCAGGCGATAGCAGCGACACCTGGAGAGGAATGGCTACTATTCAGTCAAACGCGCCGTGCATGTAGTATCAGTGAACCTACTGTCCATGTGTAGAATGGGGACGGAGCGCAATCTATCTGCGTTTGACCGAGGAAAGATTGTGATGACCCAGAGCATCGGCACGAGAATTTCAGAAACTGCACATTGTGTTCAAGAAGTACTGCAGTGAATGACTTCAACGTGTGGCGAAACCAAGGTGAAATCACGTCCAGACGTCGTGGCGTTGGGAGGCACCCCCCCCCCCCCCAAATTGCAGATGTCGGACGTCTTCGGGTGGGCAGACTGGTGAAACAGGACAGGCAATGAGCTGAAGCGAAACTAACATCAGACTTTAATGCTGGGCGGAGTACAGCTGTGTCTGCCTTTCTACCTCAGTTAACTAAGGAAGAGGCTCAAGTTAATACTCAACAGACTGTCACCAGGAAATTAGAAAGTAGGAGGATAGCTTCGTTGTTAGGTAGTAGAGATGGAAGTGGTGTGGGCCAGATCTCGCAGGAAAAATCAGGTGAAGGTACCCAGTCATAAGTTTTTTCAAGCCCAGTGCATGTCTTAGCCAGATGATAGAGAATAACTGTACAGCATATAGAAACTTGTGCCTGTAAGCTTAAAGTAAACAATGGCACGTTTATGATTGTAGCTGTGTATAGGCTACATTGGAAAATTTTCAGCTGTTTCTGAAAACCTTGGATTCTTTGTTGTGCTATCTGTCAGTCGAAGAGAAGAAAATTATTGTTTGTGGGTATTTCAGAGTGCATTTTCTGAAAGAGTGTGACAGAAAGAATGACACTGACGTATTATTTGGTTCTTTCAATTTGACATCATTTGTTAATTTTCCTACCCACCAAGTACAGCAATGCAACTCAGTGAGGGAAAACGTTTTGATAGATAAAGATTTAACCAAATAAAAGCTTTCATCTTAAGAATGATCTCTCTGATCGTTACGCACATCTAGTTACACTATATCGCATGGCTGCATACAGTAATATGAAACAGTCCTCCAAAATAGTGTGTTCAGTTAACGACTTAACAATTGTAAATTTAAGGGGAATCTTGTATCAGATAGACTGAGGTGAGGTGTACAGGGAACTTGTTGCCAATTAAAAATTTAAGCTTCTTCATGATACCATTGTAAGTATATTTGAAAACAGTTTCCCTAAGAAAACAGTAAAACATAATTGTGAGAAACCTTCTTAAAAGCTGTGGCTTGCTAACAGGATAAGATTATCTTGTAAACAGATGTGGGAAATTTATCTTACAGCTAGAAGGAGTAACGATCCAGAAACAGTCAAACATTATAAAAACTATTGCACAGTGTTATCAAAAATTCCAGAAGTTTGTGCATTATGTCTGCGATTAGCACTTCTGATAACAAAATTAAAACAATTTGGAATATTGTTAAAAGGTAAACAGGGCAACCGATAGCACAAGAAAGCTTTATTTCTATCAAACTCAATGAAAAGTTTGTTAACAAAAGCTTAGAAGTAGAAAATATTGTTAATAATAATTTTTAGGTATTGTAGAGAAAATAGGATCCAGCTGTTCATGAAAAGATGCAGGACTGTGTATGGAAGAGGCAATACCAATGCAGTTCGATAAAACTAAAATTTGAGCCACCCCTCCTATTGAAATAAGGAAAATAATAAATTCACTAAAAGAAAAAACTCACATGGAATTGATGGTGTTACCAACAGGCTGTTAGAAGCTCTTTCCCAAAAAGGTAGAAGGATTCTCAGCCACATATGTAGTTTCTCACTGAAACAGGGAATTTTTCTGCAATATGCTATTGTTAAACTATTCCATAAAAAGGGGGACACATCTGATACTAACAACATTTGCTCAATCTTACTTCTGACAGCTATAACCAAAATCTTGGAAGAGGAATCTAATCAAGATTTGCTTCACATATTTGAAAAAATTTAGTACCAAAAACATATCAGTTTAGTTTTCACAAAGGCTTTTCAACAGAAAATGCTATATTTTATTTCAGTGATCGCATATTAAATCCACTGAACATTACTCACTGAGGTTTTTGCGATCGTTCAAAGGCTTTTGTCAGTGTGAATGATGAAATCCCTCTAGATAAGCTTGTCATAAATGGTTCAAATGGCTCTAAGCACTATGGGACTTAACATCAGAGGTCATCAGTCCCCTAGATTTCGAACTACTTAAACCTAACTAATCTAAGGACATCACACACATCCATGCCCAAGGCAGGATTCGATCCTGCGACTGTAGCAGCAGCATGGTTCCGGACTAAAGCCCCTAGTACCACTTTGCCACAGCGGCCGGCTAAGCTTCAGTATTGTGGTAAGAGCGGCACAGTGGACAAATGGTATAATTCGTATTTAACTGGAAGAATGCAGAAGATTTAAATTAACATTACAGATAGTCTGCAATGATCAGTAGAAACCTGTAGAAACCTCTAACTGGGGAGGTATCAAGAATGGAGTCCCAAATTGTTCATTCTTGTGTCCCTTATGCAAAACTAGTTGTTCTTGCTAATGACGCAAGTACGGCAATCACACCCAACAAACAAGAATTAGATGAGGAATTGTAAATAATGTGTTTTAGAAAATTATTAAGTGGTTCACTGCAAATAAAGTCCCACTAAATTTTGAGAAAACATAGTACATACAACTCCGTAAAGTAAATTGCCAAATACCATTCCCAAATATGGGCTTTGAGTCTGTTTCTAAGGCAGATTATTCAAAATTTCAGACTGTATGCATCAGTGAGAAATTAAATATGTAAAAACACAATGATCATCTGCTGAAATGTTTGAGTTAACCTACTTAAGCTATTAGGGTTATTGTAAATTTTGGCAATAAATTTATCAGTAAAATAGTCTGTTTTCGTTCACTACTTTCATATAGTACCATCTTTATGGTAATTGATCGTTAAGAGAAAACGTATTCATTGCACAAAAGTGTGTAATTAGAGTAATAGCTGGACCCCACCCAATATCAACTTGCAGACATTTATCCAAGGAACTAGGAATATTCAAAGTACCTTCAGAATACATATATTCACTTATGAAATTTGTTATTAATAACCAATCCCAGCAAGAAACTAATAGCAAAGTGCACAGCTACAACACTAGAAGGAAAGATGAACTCCACTAAACTCGGTTAAATCTTTGACATAGAAAGAGGTGAATTATGCTGCCACAGTAATTTACTAAATATCACTGCTAGTGTGGCAGAAAGCCAATCAGTATTTAAATACAAAATTAAAAGAATTTCTGAATTTAACTCCTTCTACTCAATAAGTGAATTTTTAGATTTGAATTGGTAATTGTAAAAAATATTTACCAAAATTGACAACACTTAGTAAGGAGTCACGCGCTTCACCTCCCAAACGAAACACCTGAATAACAGTGTCCGTTCTCTTTTTTTTGGGGGGGGGGGGGGACAACCTACGTGAAGCAGATACCACAATTGCGATCGGAGACTGATAAATCTAGAGTGTACACTTGAAACATTGATGCAACAGCGACTAACGGTTTCAAATTTTACGTAAACAAATTTTGCGGTGAGTGCTGCGGTTCTTGAATGCTGATAAAACGCAAGTTGGGAAACGAATGTCTCCAAATCATTAGGATATCTGTAAAATCAATGCTGCTGCTTTTGTATGGCAGTTTGTTACTGACATGGATTCACTTCTTCATGCCAGACTGAATGCGGTGATCATGCAACATAAAAGACGATGTGGATTCAGTACATAGGGAAACTTTCAGAAAGTATTTTCTCTGCTGACAAGAAATTCCCGTTGCTGATTTTGTTGTGAAGGGTACAGAAGTAATAGACAAAAGCTGTACTATTCCACAAAAAAATGAACTGAGTCTTACCATGATAATGAAAATGCATTTATTGGGAAAACTAACAGATTAATTGTACAGGTTCACGAATCATCCACATTCACCAAATTTGGCGACCTTTGACTACCAGCTACGTAATAAAATTTTCGACTACGAACGCTTATTTTTTCGATTTTCCAGAGCTGCACTGTAGGAATAGCATCTATTCATGAGAAGGTCTTTGGACGAAGTACTTTAAGCTTCCTGAAATAGTAAGCGAATATCTGTCTACAAATTCGATCTTTCATTGTCAGACCGAGAAACATTCCCCTTGCAATTTACGTCATTAACACCATTCCTGCTAGCTTCGTACGTCAAATGTTAATCCATGACTCCTAACTTCAGCTTTTTCCTTTACCTCTCATGTTGCTTGTTCTGAGTGTCGAAGAAAATGCCTCTCGAGCTTTGTCTTTTCTTCTGGTAAGATTATTTCGCGGCTTATTCCTTAGTGTATTCCTTTAACTCAGTGGTAGTCAAACTAGTATCTCCCACTCACTAGTGGACGTAACAGCTCTCTTGTTGGGTGGCAGGCGATAGGGATTTTGAGAACAGTTTCAACAGGTTTCGTAAATTTTTTACAAAATCTGTGATACGTAATTATTATTACGTACTTTAACTTGCTGTAGCTGTGCTTCGTAAATACTTCCTTACAGTATAAATCACCATTAATGTGGAACTAGTGGGCGGTTAGCAAATTTTAATGTGAACATCGATACAAAGAAGGACACTAGGTAAAGATGGTTGACCACCCCTGCTTTGAATGATCTTCTTCTCTGAATAATTATTGGAACCTGCATCCATTACAACCTGTTTTCACTGTATTGATGCCTGTGTCTCCCTCTACAGACATCCCCCCATTACCGAACTGAGCATTCCTTCATGCCTCAGTGTGTGTCCTATCCCTTCTTTTAGTCAAATTGTGCCAGACATTTATTTTTCCCCAATTGGATTCAATACCTCCTCAGTAGCTGAGCGATACACCTATGTAATTTCGAACTTCTTGTATGGCACTAAATTTGAAGAGCTTCTATTATCTTCTTGTCTGAGCTGCTTATCGTTCACTTTTCATTTCTGTGCAAGTTGACACACCAGACAAGTACCTACCGGAAAAATCTAACACTTTACGCATGTGGTCTGTTCTTAAGGGCCTGTTTTCACTGTATTCATGCCTATGTCTCTCTCTACAGACATCCCCCCTTAACCGAACTGAGCATTCCTTGATGCCGCAGTGTGTGTCCTATCCCTTTTTTTAGTCAAATTGTGCCAAACATTTATTTTTCCCGAATTGGATTCAATACCTCCTCAGCAGCTGAGCGATATACCTATGTAATTTCCAACTTCTTGTATTGCACAACATTTGAAGAGCTTCTATTATCTTCTTGTTTCAGTTGCTTATCGTTCACTTTTCATTTCTCTACAAGGTTACACCCCAGACAAGTACCTGGAAGAAACATCTAGCACTTTACAAATGTGGTATCTGTTCTTAAGAACATGTCCGGAACGACAGACACCATTTCGACCCTGCAGCCACTATGAATCAAGGCACAAAAGAATTAAAGACATTAGCTGCCAGTGGACATTTATTTATTCATAGGGCGCCAGTAAGCAGGAAAACCAGGTTCGAATCCCAGTCCGATATGAATTTTCAGCTTTCCCTATAGATACAGATTAATGCCCACTGGCAACTAATGCCTTCAGTTCCTTTGTGTCTTGACTCATAGTCGCTGCAGGATCAAAATGTCCGAAAGGACACATACCACATATAAAATTATGGCGATGACAGCCAATGATACCTTCAGGGCAGATGCACACCAAACTCAAACTCTTACGGAAACAGACGAGATGTCTCGAGCAACGAGGCTAATGAGTGGGGGCACTGCATCAATAGAGTCTAGTATAAGTTGAGAACTTTTGCCTGACAAGAGGCGTGCTAGGGTAAAGCGTTCGGTAGTGGTGGTCAATGTGTCCAGATGGCATAGTGATCAGTGCATTTGCCCCAGTAAGCAGAACACCAGGGTTGGAATCCCCGTCCAGCGTAAATTTTCAACTTGCCCCATTGACATAAATCAGTGTCTTGACTTATATTTACAGTTGACGTTAATAAATTCCTCTTGTTCAGAAATGTTTTCCTTGCTGATTACTAGACTGCATTTCATATCCTCTCTACTTCAGCCATCACAATTTACTTTGATAAGGCTGGCATGGAACCATGCTTTCAACATACCCAGTCTCAGTACACTTTGTCTCGTGTGCCCTGAGACACTGATTTAAAAAATCGGTGTCGTAACAGATTTGAAGCCGCTGCATCCGAGCGGAGTGGCCGCGCGGTTTGTGGCGCCATATCACTGATTGCGGGACCCCTCTCGCCGGAGGTTCGAGTCCTCCCTCTGGGATGGCTGTGTGTGTTGTTCTTAGCATAAGTTAGTTTAAGTAGTGTGTAAGCCTAGACACCGATGACCTCGGCAGTTTGGTCCCTTAGGAATTCACACACATCTGAACATCTGAAGCTGTTGCGGAATCAAAAGGGAAGAAAATTATGGAATTCATATGGATCTTTCCATACACGTGCATCCAAATTACCCCTACGTACGTATTAAAATAATCCGTCAACTTTGTATTAGGTCTAGATCTTCTATTTTTACCCGGAACTGAGCAAAGGATTTCCACGCGCCAGCTATCATTCATTAATCAGGTTACATACTGGAGCCTTTGGGAGTTGGTGGACGTAACTGTAGTAGACACTGTTCTTTAGCACATCACTCACCTGCCGATCTTCTGTCCCAGGTATCAGACTTCGTTCCTTACAGTAGGTGTTTCATCGCCTAGTAAGGGACTAATTTACAAAAGGGGCACTAGGGACGCTACAGGAAATGACAGTCGGGATAATCTGGAGAAACAAATATTAAAAAATGGACACATTAATGAGAGGTAGCCCTGTCACAAGCTTCCATAAATTATCGCTCACAGATTGTAGCCTCTGGGCGAGCAATAGACTTGATGTAGGATAAGTTGAAAGTACACAACTTCACACAACACCGCCTTCAGAATAGACCAGTCCTCAGAGAGAGAACGGAAATGAAATAACGAGTATCACTCTAACAGAAGAGACCAAGCATGGGTCACGCTTACGATAACAGCAATAGGGGTCAGTCACAGCAGCTTTCCACACTACATGTCGGTCTGTAGCGCCAGTATCTTGAGACGCAGACGTAGTGGTAGTACAGTCGCAACCCTCTAATAGCGATGTGCTCAGTAACTCTATAGGCCTACATCACGAGTGGTCCGTGGCTGTCTAACCTAGGCTGTTCTCTAGGTAATGGGAAGCGCTAACTACAAAGTGGTGGTAACTGCCGCACACTGAATATCGCGACGTTGATACCTCTAGAAAATACAACGGAATGAGCTGGAGAGCTGCTCCACAGGTTATTTAAAGACTTGGTCGAATAGATACGGTACACCTCTTCAGTACACGAAAAGTCCCTTGTAACCAACTTCACAGGGGTGAGATATGGAACCGCACCTGCCTGCAGTGGCAACCTGAAGCGCCGAATTCCGGCGCGAAAGTTCGGTGGCCTGAACTGGCGCGAATTCTCAGAACGCTGGAGAACTGTGTGTGTCTCCGCCATCCCTTGGCTTCAACGACGATTCGAAATAACGGCCAAAAGACCAAGCTGTATTTCGCCATTTTGGACGTTTTCTATATTAATTAAATGAGAAATGTTATATTTGTCCTGCCCCTCCAGCCGATGGCCCTCTGTGTAGACAATACCTCTGTGGTGTCTGTGTACTTGGGAAAGTTTGTTTGGTAGTATCAATTCACGAATTTAAGTTTGATGAATTGTTAATTAATTAATCCACTGGTTTGAGTTAGGTATCAGTTTACTCGGAATTTTATTTGGAGTTATAATATATAATCAACATTAAAGATGTATTTTATTACTCTCGCTCTTCCTTTGTGGCGAGGATTCGTCTACTCTAGACAGAAGGTGTGGGGTTGCCGCGTACGTTTTGTGCTTCACATAGTCACAGCGTTACAATATCGCACTCTCCTTCATTTCATTTTCAGTAGGTAACAACTATGTCTTCCGCTTTAATAAGTTCCCTGATCTATTTTTGTTTCTCTGTTGCTTATTGCCAACGTTGCTAGCTGATCGGTGCAAGGTTTCTGAACATTATGTGCATCAGAAGTCTATGTCTCATCGCCATAAATCATCACAGATAATAGACAATGATTATAATTTTTCAGTTCAGATACGATGAAATTCTTGTTTTGAAAATCATGTTTAGTTCCCCAAAAGCACTCCAGGCCATCTTCACTCTTGTTTGTCGTTCTTTTGCGGTCCATTCAATGTTGTATTACACTTCCCCAAATACAAACACACATCGGCTGGTTCTGTGATCGCATTCATTTGTACAATTTTCTTCTCAATACATTACTTACCCATTATTTTAGTTTTACTTCAGTTCATTTTCAGAAACAATTTCAAACATTCTCTACCAAACTATCTTATTTCTTGCTGGAATCTGCTTGCACTGGGGCCAAAAAGTGAAGTGTCATCAGAAAATCGGAGATGCTTCAGATATGGCTCTCTCAGACGTAATTCTTCTTCATCTTGCCTATTTAATAATCCGAAAACTTTATATAAGGTTGTGAGAATAGTTTTAATGAGAACAGGAAGCAAATTCCAGGAGACGAAATGCTAAACTACGTAAGATAGAACACAGGTCAACAAAATGAAAGAGCTGCCAAGATCCAAAAATGCTAGTTTGAACGCTAAGAAACAGTAGGTAAAGTTACTTTCTGTAGCACCGCCATGATTTTGCTCGGAGACATGGACAACAGAGTAAGCAGAACAGGAGAAGCTACAGCCTTTTCAGGAATGGTGTTGGAGAAGAGTCCTAATGTTTCCGTGAACAGAGAGAATGAACAGTGAAGAAATCTTTTACAGCATAGAAGAGAACATAATGTTGTGGAGGTTTTTGAATGTTTGGAAGCACTGACTGTTGGAACCCATGCAGACATTCTGCCTTGATTGTGAAATTAGTGTAATAGAAGAGAAAATGCCTGCGAAGAACGCACGACGAATGTTAAGAGTTCCGTACATTCGGAAAATAAAATAAGATCCGGCATTTTCCAAGGTAGTGTTATAGGCCCTTTGCTGTTCCTCAGCTGTATAAATAGTTTGGGAAACAATCTCAGCAGCCGTCTTAGTTCGTTTGCAAATGGCGCTGTCGTTTATCGACAAGTAAAGTCATCAGAAGATCAAAACGAAAAACAATTTAGAAAATTGGCTATTGAACCTAAGTGTCCGCAGCTCGTGGTCGTGCGGTAGCGTTCTCGCTTCCCGCGTCCGGGCTCCCGGGTTCGATTCCCGGCGGGGTCAGGGATTTTCTCTGCCTCGTGATGACTGGGTGTTGTGTGCTGTCCTTAGGTTAGTTAGGTTTAAGTAGTTCTAAGTTCTAGGGACTGATGACCATAGATGTTAAGTCTCATAGTGCTCAGAGCCATTTGAACCATTTGAACCTAAGTAACGAAAAGTGTGAGGTCATCCAAATGAGTGCTAAAAGAAATCCGTTAAACTTCGGTTACACAATAAATCAGTCAAATGTAAAGGCCTTAAATTCAACTAAATACCTGGGAATTACAATTACGAACAAATTAAATCGGAAAGAACACATAGAAAATGTTGCGGGTAAGGCTATTCAAAGACTGCGTTTAATTAGCAGGATACTTAGAAAAGTAGCAGATCAACTAAAGACTGTCTACAGTACACCTGTCCGTCCTCTTTTAGAATACTGCTGCGCGATGTGGGATCCTTACCAGATAGGACTGATGGAGTACATCGAAAGAGTACCAAAAAGGGCAGCACGCTTTTTATTATCGCGAAATAGGGGAGGGAGTGTCACTGAAATGATACAGGATTTGGGGTGGACATCATAAAAACAAAGGAGTTTTTCGTTGTGGCGGAATCTTCTCACAAAATTTCAATCACTAACTTTCTCCTCCGAATTCCCGCGCGGTATACGAGATTGGAATAACAAAGAACTGTGAAGGTGGTTCGATGAACCACTCACTTGTAGATGTAGACATAGATGTATATCTGATATTTACAACGTACACTGAAGATAGAAAAACTGAAAAAGATAATTGCTGTCTATTCGTCTACGGATTCTGATCAAAAGAAGGCGATGAAATCTTCTTTAAATTTGTAATTTTCATTTATCATTCAAAAGTCTCCAAAAGGTTTTAGCGTTGATGTGTATTAAATATGATTAAATCAGCGTGTTTTTCTCAAGGGCTGTTGGTCCGTAATTGTTTGAAACCTGGGAAGAATGCCTAGGAAGCACGCGAAAGACCAAGACTTCAGTACATCACCCAGATAAAATAATATATGAAATAGCATACTCTAAACTGAAGCGACTTTCTGAAAATTGGGAAAAACGGAGAACGAAAATTGTGCTGACCGAGAACCAAAGAACAAGAAGAAGAAATCTTTCAGTGTTTAATTTCTCTCTACCGTGAAGAAGTTTACTAGAAGTTCTAGTGCTGCTATATTGCTGCTATATACCGCGTATAGCTAGATAAACGACTTCCTTTTTACGGACTGTCGATCCAAAAATAGTGAAACCAGTTGTCGAAAGTTGTCTCAAAGTCTATGAATCTGTAGAAAAATTTGGAATTCTTACTCAGTGCTCCGTTCTGTAATCGTATTATTTGCTACTTGCAGCGTGCTACATCCAATTTTAAATCAAACTTTTCCCTATGCTCCATTAAAACGTATTCTTTATTCTTTTTTATGTGTTTTTTTTTTCAACATCAAGTATACTAATGATTTAATCAAATGTTTAGGTGCTGGCTTTAAATACACCCTGCCCTCATACGTGAAAACATTTTACTAGGCTGAGAACTCAATGAAAGTGACGTCTGAATCTTTCAGTGGGACTAACACAGTCATGCATTGTTTACATGGAGGCGGTATGTTGGTACTAAGAACTGAGTTACTACTTCCGGCACTCCAAGTATGCTGCACATTCAGGATGTAGCAGATAATGCATGGCTACCGCTTGTTTTCGACCATTGTCGCGGATAAATGCTTGCATTCGCTGCGTCCATTCGCGTTTCTGCATTGCTGATTGTCATCAGCAGCGACTGTATAACATAAATGAATGCTACGGACAGTGTTACTCTGTACCCAACGTAGAACATTCATGGATCCCTGTGTTCCACCGTTCAGAGCACAGAAGCTTCGTGTACAAGAAATTACGTCGTATTGTACGACAGATCTGTGTGGTCGTGCGTTTGTTACGTGGAGTGTTTTGGAGGGGGTGGAATTGTGAATAACACGTTGCCCCAGTCGCACGAGTGGGCAGACTGAATTCAGCCGTTCTTGACAAACAGTCTATTGTGATTATTGTCTCGGGCAATATTTCCATTTACGAGAGCACAGAAAGAAGCTTGCATACCGAACAAAGGCCGTGCGGCTCGCCACCGAAAGCCGTCCGAATAGCTGTCGGAGTATTGGAATGGAGAGGCTTGTTTGCTGATGTACGCCACTCGCGGCGTTGATGGTTTTTAATTCTCTTCGGACAATTTATTTGCAAAATTGCGACGCGGCGAAAGCACAACCTTGTTGAAATAAATCGCGGGAGAGCTGCCGCTGTTACTATACTGCTCGAGTGCACTGCGACACACGCGAAAGAGAGTACATCGTGTATGGTGCACAAAAGGACATGATAACCGAAAACTGACAAGCATATAAATACAACTGAAATGCAGTTTCCATGTTCAGATACAGACATATAATAAAAATTCGTCATATCTGCGGCGCGAAAACGGTCGTGCCGTCATTCTGTCACACACGGAACAAGCTCATTATAAAACATCAAAAACAGGGAAACTATATTTCGAGTGTTAGCTGCTGATACAAGGTTAGCTCGCAGCATCCATTTCCGCTTCTATCCCCTCCACAATGCCCCTTCCTCCATCCCCAACCCTATCCACCCCCACCCTCTCCACCCTTCCCTACCCGCTCCCAACACTCGCCGCCCACAAGCCAAAACCCAGCACAAGGTCCCACAGGACCTGCAATTTATGTGCGGGCTTTCTCTGTGCTCGTTTTCGGAACGGTTACGGCTGTTACTGACAGAAGTGAATACAATGTATAAACCACAGAATATTTTATGTAAAGAAACAATACAGTGAATTATTGACTGATTATCTATTTCAGATAGTCCCATTCTGTTATCCTTTCACATCATAATGCCAAAACTAAAGGTGTGGTAATCTATAACAGCAGTTGGAAAGAATGTCACATAGCCCAAAAGAAAACAGTTATTACGATGTAATACCCTACTGTAGTATAACGCATATTCGGAAGATTGGTGGTTCAACACGATATTATGAAACGACAACATTTCCTGCAAGGGACTATTTGTGTTATGATATTCAGCTCACTGCAGTGACGAATTTGGCTCGACATTATCTAAGGGTTCTGACGCGCCTTGGCTCTTGTCACTGCCTGAATCGGCATAATGGTTGAGCCATTTAGGACTGTTAACAATAGTGCATAATGTTACGACCAAAGACATATCAGACCCTCTAGCACAAATTTTTCTGCAAATGCTTTGCTCTCGTTTTAAGCCCCTTTTACACGGGCGACGTTCGTGTCCCAAGCAACCATTCGTGGCATTTCAGTCAATGAACATCTGCGTCTCTGGAGTATTTTTCCTGTTCGGTTCCTCGCTTGTCGTGTTTGCTTTTGTGTACATTGGCGCCAGTATTATGTCTATTCAGACAGCTTTCTACTGTGCAGTCTGGGCTTGAGTGGCGAACGTAACATTATGAGGGACAGCTCATCTAACAAAAGTTTGAATATAATAACGGCATTGAGAAATTAACAATGATAATAGTATGTTAATAACGGAAGCAACATTCATAGCTGATATTCTTGGCAAAAGTTGGATTGTAAAATCTGAACTCTGTTTTGAAAGAATTGGAACAGTGTCGTCCAAACGGTTCATAATAATAACATTGACGCTCAAGAAAATATACACATTATTATTATTATTATTATTATTTATTTTATGGTCTTCACTAGACCTCTTTAGCAAGTATGTAAGGCTCTGTATTACGAGTTATTGTTGTTCTATAATACAGCCCACTTCAACGATTATTCAGTAATACAACGTTTATAAAAAGGACTCTAAAAATTTATTATTATGTGAAAAGATATTGCTTTTCTGTCTGCCCAATATTCTTCATTCCTTCAGATATTTTTTTCTTCGTTCGTGATCACATTTCCCGTACTCCTTTCATTGATCTTTGTTTACAGACCTGTAGTATTTTGGAAGTGTCTGTGTTGTTTTTTAGGTCATCTAATGAAACTGGGAGTTCTCTAACATCTTCCTTAATCCCGTTAATCCATTTAATGCTGTTCCTACTCTTCCATAATTTTTCTATTATTCTCTTACTAATTCTGTTTCCCGTATTGTGATCAGATCTCCAAAAACTTAATTGGCTTTCTTTGTGATCGTGATCATTCAAATGGTTCAAATGGCTCTGAGCACTATGGGACTTAACTTCTGAGGCCATCGGTCCCCTAGAACTTAGAACTACTTAAACCTAACTAACCTAAAAACATTACACACATCCATGCCCGATGCAGGATTCGAACCTGCGACCGTAGCGGTCGCGCGGTTCCAGACTGTAGCGCCTAGAACCGCTCGGCCTCTCCGGCCGGCCGTGATCATTATCGGTTCTATTGTATTGTACGAGGCTAAATTAATTATTATCAGCAATTTATTTATATTTTTCTTTATTTTGGTACCCCAGTCGTTTTACGTTGATAACGAATGCTTGTTTATTTGTTGTTATATATTCGCAATTTTCAGGCTGCTAGGTTAGTTTCGTTATCGCTGCCGTGCTGTTAATCATGACTGTTCCTCTGTCTATTTGCACGAAAGAAGAGCAACGTTCAGTGGTCGGAAGGCTTATCAGGGGCCGAAATTCATCGAAGACTTTCGGTACAGTACGGGAACAGTGTTTGGCCACGACAAAGTGTCTACGAATGGATTGAAAAATTCCGAAATGGTCGCACAAGTATTATGTACGATGAAGGATCCGGACGACCGTTTACCGCCACAAATGAAAAAACCATTGAACGTTCACGTTAAATGATTCTCTTAGACAGACTACTAACTGTTGACGAAGTGGCAGATCGTCTGCAAATTAGTCACGGTTCTGCCTGCGAAATCATCCACAACAGACTTGGGTTTCATAAACTTTGTGCAAGATGGGTCCCTAAACAACTCTCACAGTTGCATAAACAAACCCACTTCGGGGTCTTCAAAGAACATTTGGATCGCTATGGTAACGAAGGGGACAACATCTTAGACAGGATCATTACTGGTGACGAAAAATGCAGCCATCATTACGAGCCGGAGAGTAAACGGCAGAGTATGGAATGGAAACATCCAAACTCGTCGTGCAAGAAAAAGTTCCAACCATCCACAGGAAAACTGATGCTTACGGTCTTTTGGGACCACAAGGTCCAGTACTGGAACATTATGATGAAAGGGGCACAACAATAAACAATGTACGTTACAGTGAGATGCTTACTGCTAGGCTAATGGTTGCAATTCGAAGCAAAAGCCGAAGAGTGCTGTAAAAATGTATTGTGTTGTTGTATGACAATGCCCGTTCGCATACTGCTGCCCATACTGCTGAAACGACCTAGAAACTCAAATCTGAAGTAGTAATCATCCTCCATATAGTCCCGATCCTGCTCCTTCTGACTATCACTTGTTTGGTCCACTCAAACAGGCATTAAGGGGCAGTCGATTTGACTCGAACGAAGCAGTGAAAGAAGCGGTACATTCCTGGCTCGCAGCTCAAACGAGAACCTCCTTTTAAGAGGGCATCGGGAAGCTTGTACAACGATGGACCAAGTGCGTTAGAACGCAAGGAGACTATGTCGAAAAATGGTGTTTGATTACAATAAAATTTTATAACTACTTTGCGGATAATAATTGACTTACACTTTACGTTGTTCCATTTGAAGCTATTCTATTCCTATTTACGTGCTATTTAATATTTACATGTGTTCAAATTACTCTTTTTTCTTGCGTAACTATTTTTTCAATTTCTACCGTAGTAGCTGCTTTGGAGGTGGTTTTAGTTGCGTATGTTATTTCTGGCTGTGTAACTGTTTCATGAGGTTTTAATTTTGCAGCTATCGATAGGCGTTCTTCTTGTTTTTATATGTGTTTTTCAAAATGTAATTTGCTTTATTCAGGTTTTTACTTTTGTTTTGCCGTGACGATTTTCCATTTGGGTTGTATGTTATAATTGCACCGAAATATTTGAACGTATTAACGATTTTGATGTTCTGTACTTGTACTTGTTTTTTTTTTTTTTTTTTTTTTTTTTTTTTCAAACGATATTCTGTAGCCAGTTTTCTGTGCTATTTGTGGTAGCGATTTAACTTCTTGGCTAGTTCCCTGAACATCGTTGTCTAGAGAGCAAGATGGATCAAAAATGGCTCTGAGCACTATGGAACTTAGCTTCTGAGGTCATCAGTCCCCTAGAACTTAGAACTACTTAACCTAACTAACCTAAGGACATCACACACATCCATGCCCGAGGCAGGACTCGAACTTGCGACCGTAGCGGTCGCGCGGTTCCAGAATTTAGCGCCTAGAACCGCTAGGCCACACCGGCCGGCAGCAAGAGGATCAGCATATCCAAAGTAACTTAAACTTACATCATTTTCTGAGATTCCATTTCTTGTGTTCTTTGGGTTATCCTTCTGTCATTCTGTGATTATATATTCCAGTGCATAGATGACTAGCAGTGGTGACAGGTAGTCACCTTATCTTAACCCTGCTTTGTGATGAATGGTTCAGAAATTTCTCCTCTAAATTTGACGTCTGGTTTTCTGGTGAATAAATTAGACTGGGTTATGTCAGTTAAATTAGTATTGAAAGAAGTCTTTGTTTTCTTCTTAAGGTCTACAAATGTTATTGCCAGAGGTTTTCCCGTTTCCTGTAACATACCCAAATTACGTTTTAATTAAAGAGGTGTCTTGCACAGCTTCTCCGTGGGCTGAAACCGTGGTATTGTCCTAATTCCAATTTCAGTTGAGCCTAGATTACATCCCACATAGAATTCTGGATAAAATTTATTATGTGCAGTCTAAGAGAGAGATTTCTCCGTAGTTGTCCAAACTGTTTTTATTGCTTTTCTAGCGTGGTCCAATTTTCAGAGAATGGTTCAGTTATTCAAATTTTGAATGCTGTACATAACGTCCTTTTACTATACACTTTTCGTTTCGTTTTATCACGAAGTGCCAAATACTATCCAAAACTATTTTTCCCCTTCAGTAGAGCTGACTTTCACTTTTAAGCAATTTTTACTAAAAACTATTTCATTTATATATATTGTAGTTCACATACGATAAATGTTTCAGGTTTTTTTTGTCCAGCTGTTGATAAACTTAAATAACTATTCGCTTCTAGATGCTATGGTAAAACATTCGGGATAAAAGTAATCCAGTCCTCATGCAACCTTTGAAATGTATCACTAAAAGAAAGCTAACAACAAAATAAGGTTCAAATGGTTCAAATGGCTCTGAGCACTATGGGACTCAACTGCTGTGGTCATCAGTCCCCTAGAACTTCGAACTACTTAAACCTAACTAACCTAAGGACATCACACACATCCATGCCCGAGGCAGGATTCGAACCTGCGACCGTAGCTAATGGAGGATTACGACCGGTGACGATACCTGAGCTCGTGCCACGGGCTACCGCTGAAGTCTCGTGACGTCTGTACCCGAACATCGAACAATAGTTTCTTCCCTCTTCGTCGTTATGCAGTTTCTCGTAGCAACTTGAAAGTCGGATCTACGCGGAAAGCTCATCACGGACGGAGGCTAGATGTCTTAAATACATATTTCATGGTGATACAGGCCGTTAGTTCATAGATACAAACATGGTCGGTTACAATAGGGGATACGCGAGATTTTACGAGGCATAAATAACGTCACCGACATGTTCCGTGGGTAAGTATTGGAGAAATCACGATGCCAATGCTCTCTGTCTCTATCACATCATCCAAGTAAGCTCTTGAAACCTAAAATCAACGCACTGATAGCAGAAATGTAGGTCTTAAAGTTTATTTTGTGTAACTTCATAGCCGGCCAATGTGACCGAGCGGTTCTAGGCGCTTCAGTCCGGAACCGAGCGACTGCTACAGTCGCAGGTTCGAATCCTGCCTCGGGCATGGATGTGTGTGATGTCCTTAGGTTAGTTAGGTTTAAGTAGTTCTAAGTTCTAGGGGAGTGATGACCTCAGATGTTAAGTCCCATAGTGCTCAGAGCCATTTGAACCATTTTTGTAACTTCATAATCTATAACTTATTTTCTAACTTATATGAAAGTAATTCGTTTTTATTGCCGCAGTTACGCTATTGAGATAGAGCAAGTCTGACACGTCAGAAGCTTCCGAGGAGTATTGTCTTGACCGTGGGTGGTTTCTTCATAGATTTTGAAACTCACAGTTCTTGACAAATACAGCTTTGGTCGCTTACGACTGTCCGTTCTTTATTGCAAACTTACTCGACTCAATCTAAATAGAAAGACGTCATTTCGAACCCTGATGCATTAATAAAGACGTTTCATTTGCGGCAGATATGGCATGACTTTTGGGCACTTTTACTGAAAAAGAAGTGGGTGAGATATACTCGCACCTGTTTACTGTACGTTATCGTTAAGCACACAGCTAAAATTTGTTTAAAGCGGTCATAACGAACACATCAACTTACTCTATGGTATTTGCAATGTCTGCAATCGCTAACAGTAGGATCAGACATCTGTTGAGGCGTCTTCCGTGCAGACAACTGTATTGCAAGCTGATAAAATGCTTAAAGGGTTCAATTAACGTAGTAATTTGAACACCAGGCTGGTTACTTCTACCCATTTAAAGCGTGCTACAGTAAACATACAATTCTAAAAGAGTGAATTCCAAGAAAGTGATACGAAAAAATTGGTGTACCTAGCAATTTATCATTAATTTATTTATTCGTATGGCTCAAAAAATGGCTATGATCACTATGGGGCTTAACATCTGAGGTCATCAGTCCCCTAGAACTTAGAACTACTTAAACCTAACCAACTGAAGGACATCACACACATCCATGCCCGATGTAGGATTCGAACCTGCGACGGTAGCAGTCGCGTGGTTCCTGACTGACGCGTCTAGAACCTCTCGGCCACCGCGGCCAGCTCGTATGGCTCACAATCACTTTAAAATATCAGCTATATAACATCAGTAATACTACATACAACACTAGTATGAAAATACAAAACTGCATATAAAACTAACTAAATGATTATATCTAGGTTCTTAATTCATATAAGAGGCGTATCATCAGCTTTCATGAGGTCGCTCCAACTCCCCTTGTAGGAGCGCTAAGGGCATTCACCTCCAGTGTGCTTGATTGTCTGTTTCGGAGTCCCACTATCACAAACTGGAGCTCTGTAGCACCCCAGTTGTAAAGGGAGTCTGCACATCGTCCATGCCCAGAGCGAGCTCGCATTCGTAGTGGACTACTACACGTGACCCCGAGTAACGCTAAATGAGCTACATCAAATAGGCAGTAAGACCAGATATTGGATTTCCTGGCTACAGACATACAGACAAATCAGAATGAAAAAGGTTTTAAAAATGGACCTTTTCAGGACCAACTGATTAGACTTGGCCCTTCAATCCGAGTATGCCATTTAAACATAGAGCGTATGCCACCTATGCAAAGGGCAATATCCAGCAAGCTCGTCTCAATTCGACAAATACAGAAAATGAGATCCATTATGTCTCTATGCAAGTGGAGGATACCATTATAAATAATATTTGCAAACCAACAAATGTGCCATGGCCACTGGATGTTCTGCCAATTACTACCCACCCATCGATTTATGCTGGAGATTTTAATAGTCACCACCGTCACTGGAACTATCAAGCAATGAAACATTAATATTGATAATTACATTTATTGAACCACTACAAATGCGCACACAAAACATGACAAAACCTCTTCATTGAACGACCGAGGTAAAAATCTACTGACCAGCTTGTCCTGTACCGAGAGGGAGTGAGAAGGGCACCTTGTAATTACAAGGACTTACCTCGATCGATGTAATCGATGGGCGAATTTCCCGTAGGTAGTTTGCAGAACTCCAGCCTGTAAAGAAACTACAAGCTAAAGAGGGTGTTCAGGGACACAGAGCTCGGTGTACACCGCAAGGAAACTCAGGTCTAATCAAACTCAGACTAATGAAGTTCATTGAAAGTTCACTTCTGGCACCACTGACTTTAGCTGCTTCTATTCAATGCTCAGTGTTACGATATACGGCTTCACTTACTGTCAGCTTCCTTCTATCTCGCGGTCCTGAGACTATCTTCTCAGCATTATCTCGATCCCGACGTGACTCTAACTGTTCTACGTCCTCTGCCTGGTGACGCCCGACACAGGATCCAGACAACTACCAACTGTGCTCTCCCATGGGTTAGGGCGGGCCCCCTATTTATAACTCTCGTCGAGATTCTAGAACAATTCCTATGACGCACATCGCCAACGAGGAGTGTACATTACTATGTATGGGAAACTCACGAGGCACTTGTGTCACTGTCACGAGCTGCTATACGGGACGTCTGTCACTCGCTGGCTGACCAGAGACTGTTTCCATGTGTACTTAGCCTGTGTACCGACCGTCGCCATTCTGACGCTGACCCGATTGCGCCAACTCCTCCGTCGTCTTCCCAAGCAGCTCCTCGCTTACAACTTTCAATTTAATGCCGTATTCTATCCCTTAATAGTGGATTTCGCGATAAGCTGCCCAGAGAGCGAATCCGTTCGGGGGGTTTATGTGGGCAATACTAGAGACCCCAGTATTCAATTGGACAAGTTTCATGAAAAGCAAAAGAATTTCCGCCTTTGAGTTTGTCGATAATGGACTGCGATGTCTGGTGGGAGACGCTCATCAGCAGCGACCATCCATTCGCATATGCCTCTCATCCTCGGATAGGTGCCATTAAGATTAGACAATCTGGATGAAATATCCACGACGCTGTCAGCGACATACTGTGGACTCAGTGGCAGTGGCAGACACGAGTGAGGAGACTACGATATCAGAGATGTAGCCGGTGGTGAGGCATCTTGACATCGTAAGGGCTCCAACAGAACCGACTTTGGAGAGTAAATGTTCAGCCAACGCTCTTCTTTTTCCCACGGTTTGATGGATATTGTGTGTCTGCTGTATGTTCTCTAGGTAATGGGATTCGCTGGCACTAACTCATTGCTTTTCCACCACAAAAATCTAGTCTTACTTGCCTTACGATTCTGGGTTTAGGGAAGTTTTTCCTAGGACAGCCGTTTTCCCATATTGGCACTCTTTCTCCAGAGACCCACGTTCTTGGTGTCCAAGTAGTAGGAGAGGTACTCCAAGATTCATGCCATCAAAAAGTTAATAGGCTATTTCTCTGAAGTGCTCTTATTGTAGTAGCGGTATGTCGTCCTTCGTCACGAACTAGCACAGCGGAGCCATCAAAAAGTTAATAGGCTATTTCTCTGAAGTGCTCTTATTGTAGTAGCGGTATGTCGTCCTTCGTCACGAACTAGCACAGCGGAGCCTACACCATCGTCAGGAATCGTAACAAGCACAAAATGAATCATGAGCGTATTGTGCCCCTGACAAAATAACAAACTGATTGAGAGCTTGTTGTTTACAAGTGAGCTGCAATAGCAGCAACTAACCGGAGAACGAGCTTCCTGGAACCTTGTGTCTTGCTGACCTTTATCATGTCACTCTGTTGACGACAGTTAGGGCTAGTGACGTAACACTTGTTATTCATTTACGTCATTTTTCTTTGTTTCTTCGTGCTAAATTTTTATAAAAAGGCAGAAAAATAGTGGAAGTGACAGTCGAAGTGCAACGCGGTATTGAGACTGCAAGCTCAACGGAACACTTAAGAAGGAACTCAATAATGATGAACTGCATAGCTGTTGCCGCGTGGGCGTACAGATAATGGCGAACTACCATTTCCGTGTTTATCACTTCGTTATTCTGATCCAGGTATATATTACTTCGCTGCTATTTCCAACACTATATTTCTGTCATGATAATGAAGGAATGAAAGAGAAAGCCAACTGATAGATTAATGTACAGATCAAAAGGTAGTCGTTGCTAACATTTGTTCTACGAGTCATTTAAGAACGATGTGTACGTGGAAGAGACCTGGAGACTCTGCAAAATTTTAGATTAATTATACGAGTAATGGTGCGATAGAGACTTCAGAACCAGATTTTAAACTCTGAGACATTTCAAGTCACGCATGCGGCTCTAAACATAATTTTTTGGTTATGAATTGACGATTAAAACTGAAGAAATTGTAGAAATAAAATTTAAGAGATGGGGCTGTGCTGGAAGTGCTGGAAGTTTCAGAAGCAACGTTGGCGATGAGTGAGTGAAACAGAGGAAAGGAATACAATAATAGTCGAATGAGTTGATCTGAGAGATGAAGTAGTGAAAGCAGCAGGGCACTGAATATGTAAACAGGAAAGGTCCAGCAAAAATCCTTCGATAAGCAGGCTATACTGAATTTCGTTGACGAAAAGAGTAAATTAAAAGATGTTACAAATAAACAAGGCAAATACGACGTCTAAAAGTTGAGACTGACAGTAAGTGCTTACTAGCTAAGCCAAAATGATTATAGGAAAAATGTAAATCTTTAGAAACACACTAAGACCATTTTAGTTTCGGAGAAACACGCGAGGCAAAATTGACCGTATGGCTTATATTAGGACACAGGTTAATGAAAGACAAAACAACATTTATAGCACTTTTAGGTTTAGAGAAAGCTTTTCATAATACTGACTGAAATAGAATCTTTGAAATTCGTAAGGAAGCAGGGATAAAATTCAGGGAGGGAATGATTAATATAACGACTACGAAAACCGGGCTATAATTACAAGCATAGAAAAATGTGAAAAGGAAGCAGCATTTGAGAAGGGAGAGAGAAAGGGTTGTTGCGTTATCCCACATGATATTCAGTCTGTATAATGAACAAGCAGTAAAGGAAATCAAGGCGAAAAGTGGAGAAGGAACTAAGTTCAGGGAGAAGACATGCAAACTTTGAGATCTGCCGATGACATTGTAACTCTGTCAGAGACGGCTAAGGACGTGGGAGAGCAGCTGAATGCAATTGACAGTGTCTTGCAAAAGGTCATAAGCTGAACATAAATAAAAGTAAAAGAAGCGTAATCGAATGTAGTCGAATTAAATCAGGCGATGCTGATAGAATTAGATAGCGAAATGGAACAATAAATGTAGTTGCCGAATTTTGCTATTATGGCAGCAATATAAATTATGTCTGAATTAGAGAGGACGTAAAATACAGACTAGTAATAGCAAGAAAAAAATTTCTGAAAAAGAGAAATTTATCAACACCTAGTATAAATATAACTGATACGTATCTGTCTGGAATGTAACCTGGTATGGAAGTGAAAAGTGAACAATAAGTAGTTCAGACAAGAAGAAATAGAAGCTTTTGAAATGTGGCCCTACAGAAGAATGCTTAAGATTAGATGGGTAGACTGTGTAAGTAACAAAAAAATGGCTCTGAGCACTATGGGACTTAACATCTGAGGTCATCAGTCCCCTAGAACTTAGAACTACTTAAACCTAACTAACCTAAGGACATCACAGACATCCATGCCTGAGGCAGGATTCGAACCTGCGACCGTAGCGGTCACGCGGTTCCAGACTGAAGCGCCTAGAACCGCACGGCCACACCGGCTGGCTGTGTAAGTAATAGGGAAGTAATATAGCGAACGGTGGGAAGATAGGAAATTTATTGCACAACTAGACAATATTAAGGGATCGCTTGATACCTCTCATCCTGAGGCATGAAGCAACTGTCAGTTTGTTAATGGAAGGAAGTGTGTGTGGGGGAGGGGCGGGGGGAGGGGATTACAGAGGGAGACTAAGTGATGAATACATTAAGCTGATTCAAACTGATGCACTTTGCAGTAGTTACTCGGAGAGGCTTGCATGGGGTAGCATAATGTGAAGAGCTGCGTCAAACCAGTCTTCGAACTCAAGACAAAAACAATAACAATGAGATGAAATTTTAAGTTCAAGCGTCATATCCTTCTGATATCACACTACAGGCAATAGGAACTTTAACAGCGCAGAGCCAAAGTCAGATCGGACATTTAGTAGCGTTCCCTGGTGTTCAGCGATGATTCTCTTTGCGGTTTATGGCAATCAGATTAACGCCAACGTGTCTGTAGAGGATATAGTGAAAGGTCACTGGAAGCCTCACCTCTCGAGATCCATACCTCTCAAACTCCTAGTCATCAGGTGGTGACCTGTTGGATAAGACAATACGAGTAATCTGGAAATCGTTAAAGGGAGACAGCCGCGCGGGGTAGCCGCCGCTCGGTCTTGGGCGTCTTGTCACGGTCCCCGGAGCTCCATTCGTCGGAGGTTGATAACGAGCATCAAAACGGATACTGGGATTAGTGAACAAGGATGTTCACAGCAAGATTGAATGTTGTACCCACAAATCCTCCAAAAATTAACCAAAAATATACCAATCCAGAAAAGCAGATAAAAATTCACCTGACGCCTTCCTGAAAGACAATCTCCACTCCTTCCAAATTAATGATATAAGTGTAGACCAGATGTGGCTTGAATTCAGAGAAATAGTATCGTTAGCAATTGAGGCACTTCCACCAAATAAATTAACAAACGACGGAGCTGACCCTCCTTGGTACACAGAACGGGCCAGAACACAGTTGCAGAAACAACGAAATAGCCGTGCGGGGTAGCCGCGCGGACTTATGCGCCTTCTCACGGTCCGCGCGGCTGCTCCCGGTGGAGGTTCGAATCCTCCCTCGGGCATGGGTGTGTGTCTTATCCTTAGCGTAAGCTATTTTAAGTTAGATTAAGTAGTACATAAGCTTAGGGACCGACGACCTTAGCAGTGTGGTCCCATAAGACCTTACCACAAATTTCCAAAGGGTGACTGAATGTAAACCCTGTCGTTGCACCCCTTATGACCAGAATACAGAATGGTATATTCCAACAAATAACGCAAGACCATACAGCAGTTTCCCCACGAATGCCAATCGCCTCATTGACCATTCACAGAAATTTCATGCTAACCTCCAGCCTTCATAACCTGACACACGAGGTGTCTCAGGCATGTCAAAGATGCTGTATATGGCTTTCCGAAGCTCCTGGCTTCTCTACCACAACGAATGGAAGTTTCGTACCCGTGAGAGTCACCTTGATACTGAAGATAGATATCGTTTCCGAACTGAATGATATTTTGGTCATTTCATACCAGGGTGTAACATTTTCCGTCAGAGTATAAGAACCATCAGTCCGCCTTCGTACCGGAGAGGTCAGCGCGCCTGACTGCTATGAAGAGAACGAGGGTTTAGCTCAACATATTGTCACAGATTTCCTCTTTGTCGGACTCTAAAGGGATCCACCCAGCCTTTTAATATAAATTGAGAACTGCAGAAATATTGAGAGCTGCTGCCTCTGCAGCCATCCAAAATTGCGGAAGTGTTGCCAGTGCAAGATTTTGTGCACGAATTGACCTCTCGATTATGTCCGATAAATGTTCGATGGGATTCATTTCGAGCGTCCTAGGTGGCCAAATCATTCGATCGAATTGTTCTGAATATTCTACAAACCAACTGCGAACAGTGGTGGCTCGGTGACATGGCGGATCGTCATTCATAAAGATGAAGTCCATGAATGGCAGCAAGGGGTCTCCAAGTAGTCGAACATGAACATTTCCAGTCAGTGATTGGTTCAGTTGAACCAGAGGACCCAGTCCACTCCATGTAAACACACCCCGCACCATTAAGAAGCCTCCAACAGCTTTGACAACTTGGATCCACGGCTCCGTGGGGCCTGAGCTGCACTAGAGACCTACTATCAACTCTTACGAACTGAAATCGGGACTCATCTGACCAGGCCGCGGTTTTCCAGTGTCTATCTTCCAACTGATATGGTCACGAGCCCAGGAGAGGCGCTGAGGTGTGATGTCGTGCTGTTACAATAGGAATTCGCGTCGCTCGCCTGCTGCTATAGCCCATGAACGCCAAATTTCAAAGCACTGTCCCAAAAGATAGCTTCGTCGTTCGTCACAGATTGATTTCTGCTGTTATTTCACGCACTATTGCTTGTCTGTTAGCACTGCCAACTCTTCGCAAACCCCGCAGCTCTCGGTCGTCAAGTGAAGCCCGTCGGCCACTGCGTTGTCCATGGTGAGAAACAGTGCCCGAAATTTTATTCTCTCGTCACACTGTTGAAAATTTATATCTCGGATTATTGAATTCCCAAAAGATTTCCGAAACTGAATGTTCCATTCGTCTATCTGCAACTACCATTCTACATCTACATCTACATCTATACTCCGCGAGCCACCTTACGGTGTGTGGCGGAGGGTACTTATTGTACCACTATCTGGTCCCCCCTTCCCTGTTCCATTCACGAATGGTGCGTGGGAAGAACGACTGCTTGTAAGTCTCCGTATTTGCTCTAATTTCTCGGATCTTTTCGTTGTGATCATTACGCGAGATATATGTGGGCGGTAGTAATATGTTGCCCATCTCTTCCCGGAATGTGCTCTCTCGTAATTTCGATAATAAACCTCTCCGTATTGCGTAACGCCTTTCTTGAAGTGTCCGCCACTGGAGCTTGTTCAGCATCTCCGTAACGCTCTCGCGCTGACTAAATGTCCCCATGACGAATCGCGCTGCTTTTCGCTGGATCATGTCTATCTCTTCTATTAATCCAACCTGGTAAGGGTCCCATACTGATGAGCAATACTCAAGAATCGGATGAACAAGCGTTTTGTAAGCTACTTCATTCGTCGATGAGTCACATTTTCTTAGAATTCTTCCTATGAATCTCAACCTGGCGCCTGCTTTTCCCACATTTATCTACGTTTAGGGAAAGCTGCCAGCTGTCGCACCATGCATTAATCCTCTGCAGGTCCTCCTGGAGTACGTACGAGTCTTCTGATGTTGCTACTTTCTTGTAGACAACCGTGTCATCTGCAAATAGCCTCACGGAGCTACCGATGTTGTCAACTAAGTCATTTATGTATATTGTAAACAATAAAGGTCCTATCACGCTTCCCTGCGGTACTCCCGAAATTATCTCTACATCTGCAGATTTTGAACCGTTAAGAATGACATGTTGTGTTCTTTCTTCTAGGAAATCCTGAATCCAATCACAAACCTGGTCCGATATTCCGTAAGCTCGTATTTTTTTCACTAAACGTAAGTGCGGAACCGTATCAAATGCCTTCCTGAAGTCCAGGAATACGGCATCAATCTGCTCGCCAGTGTCTACGGCACTGTGAATTTCTTGGGCAAATAGGGCGAGCTGAGTTTCACATGATCTCTGTTTGCGGAATCCATGTTGGTTATGATGAAGGAGATTTGTATTATCTAAGAACGTCATAATACGAGAACACAAAACATGTTCCATTATTCTACAACAGATTGACGTAAGCGAAATAGGCCTATAATTATTCGCATCTGATTTATGACCCTTCTTGAAAATGGGAACGACCTGCGCTTTCTTCCAGTCGCTAGGTACTTTACGTTCTTCCAGCGATCTACGATAAATTGCTGATAGAAAGGGGGCAAGTTCTTTAGCATAATCACTGTAGAATCTTAAGGGTATCTCGTCTGGTCCGGATGCTTTTCCGCTACTAAGTGATAGCAGTTGTTTTTCAATTCCGATATCGTTTATTTCAATATTTTCCATTTTGGCGTCCGTACGACGGCTGAAGTCAGGGACCGTGTTACGATTTTCCGCAGTGAAACAGTTTCGGAACACTGAATTCAGTATTTCTGCCTTTCTTCGGTCGTCCTCTGTTTCGGTGCCATCGTGGTCAACGAGTGACTGAATAGGGGATTTAGATCCGCTTACCGATTTTACATATGACCAAAACTTTTTAGGGTTCTTTTTTAGATTGTTTGCCAATGTTTTATGTTCGAATTCGTTGTATGCTTCTCTCATTGCTCTCTTTACGCTCTTTTTCGCTTCGTTCAGCTTTTCCTTATCAGCTATGATTCGACTACTCTTAAACCTATGATGAAGCTTTCTTTGTTTCCGTAGTACCTTTCGTACATGATTGTTATACCACGGTGGATCTTTCCCCTCGCTTTGGACCTTAGTCGGTACGAACTTATCTAAGGCGTACTGGACGATGTTTCTGAATTTTTTCCATTTTTGTTCCACATCCTCTTCCTCAGAAATGAACGTTTGATGGTGGTCACTCAGATATTCTGCGATCTGTGTCCTATCACTCTTGTTAAGCAAATATATTTTCCTTCCTTTCTTGGCATTTCTTATTACACTTGTAGTCATTGATGCAACCACTGACTTATGATCACTGATACCCTCTCCTACATTCACGGAGTCGAAAAGTTCCGGTCTATTTGTTGCTACGAGGTCTAAAACGTTAGCTTCACGAGTTGGTTCTCTAACTATCTGCTCGAAGTAATTCTCGGACAAGGCAGTCAGGATAATGTCACAAGAGTCTCTGTCCCTGGCTCCAGTTCTGATTGTGTGACTATCCCTTTCTATACCTGGTAGATTGAAGTCTCCCCCTATTACAATAGTATGATCACGAAACTTCTTCACGACGTTCTGCAGGTTCTCTCTGAGGCGCTCAACTACTACGGTTGCTGATGCAGGTGGTCTATAGAAGCATCCGACTATCATATCTGACCCACCTTTGATACTTAACTTAACCCAGATTATTTCACATTCGCATTCGCTAATAACTTCACTGGATATTATTGAATTCTTTACTGCTATAAATACTCCTCCACCATTGGCGTTTATCCTATCCTTGCGGTATATATTCCATTCTGTGTCTAGGATTTCGTTACTGTTCACTTCCGGTTTTAACCAACTTTCCGTTCCTAATACTATATGCGCACTATTTCCTTCAATAAGAGATACTAATTCAGGAACCTTGCCCTGGATACTCCTGCAGTTTACCAATATTACGTTGACTTTTCCTGTTTTTGGTCTCTGAGGACGGACGTTCTTTATCAACGATGATAATGTCCTCTCTGGTAAGCCGTCAGGTATTTTATCGTTTCGCCCAAGGGGGGGTCCCTCTAACCTAAAAAACCCCCGTGTGCACGCCACACGTACTCTGCTACCCTAGTAGCTGCTTCCGGTGTGTAGTGCACGCCTGACCTGTCTAGGGGGGCCCTACAGTTCTCCACCCAATAACGGAGGTCGATGAATTTTCAACCATTATAGTCGCAGAGCCGTCTGAGCCTCTGGTTTAGACCCTCCACACGGCTCCAAACCAGAGGACCGCGATCGACTCTGGGCACTATGCTGCAGATATTAAGCTCAGCTTGCACTCCGCGTGCGATGCTGGTTGTCTTCACCAAATCAGCCAGCCGCCGGAAGGAACCAAGGATGGCCTCAGAACCCAAGCGGCAGGCGTCATTCGTTCCGACATGTGCTACTATCTGCAGCCGGTCACACCCAGTGCGTTCAATAGCTGCCGGAAGGGCCTCCTCCACATTACGGACGAGACCCCCCGGCAAGCACACCGAGTGCACACTGGCATTCTTCCCCGACCTACCCGCTATTTTCCTGAGGGGCTCCATAACCCGCCTAACGTTGGAGCTCCCTATAACTAATAGGCCCGTCCTCTGTGACTGTCGGGACCTTGCCGGAGAATCGGCCACTGGCCCAACAGGCGAGGCATCCTGTGGTGGCTCGGAAACGATGTCATCACCACTAGGAAGCACCCCGTACCTGTTGGAAAGGGGTAAGGCAGCCGCCACGCGGCCAGATCCCACCTTCGCCTTTCGGCCAGGCACGCGCGAGCCCACCACTGTCCGCCATTCACCCTGGAGTGATAGCTGACCGGTAAGATGCTCACTGCCGGAAGACGCAGCGACATCAGGGGTTCCATGCGATTCCAAGGCCACCGAAGTAGGCATAGGTCTCACCACAGTTGCCCCAACGCCACTACGAGCCGACGCCTGCGCCTCGAGCTCGATGAGCCTAACAGACAAAGCCTCCACCTGCCCCCGAAGAGTGGCCAATTCTCCTTGCGTCCGCTCACAACAACCACAGTCCCTACACATGACTATGTTTACCCTACAAGCGAACGGTGTACTCGCCTTATTAGCAGCAGGAAATCGAAGTGCTCTCTCACTGACGGTCTAACCGACACTGAGCTGTTCTAACCAAACAAACAAAAGCCTGTACGATACGAGGGTCGATAGCAACGGCGATACTGTACACTACACTGTTATTAAAATAAACGGTTGTGTCTAGTAGGCACTCAAACACGCAAGAAATTACAAAAATAAAATAGTAACTACCCAGATAACTGAAAATAAGTTGTACCTGTTTGAAGCTCGCAAAAATGTGTAACAAGCGAACGGTGTACTCGCCTTATTATCAGCGTTTGAAGTCTGTTAATTAGCGTAGTGCGGCCATAATCACGTCGCACACCTTTTCACATGAATAACCTGAGCACAAATGACAGCTCCGCTGTTGCACTGTCCTTTCATACTTTGTGTACGCAGTAATACCGCCATGTGTACATCTCCATATCGATTTTGCATGGCTTTCGTCACCTCAGTTTACAGTAGAGGACAACACAAGGGGCCAGTCGACATCCCGCTTTCCTTTCGGCGACTTAGGTTCTGCTTTTAGTGCATCTGGGATTGAAGCCTGAAGCCTGTTCTAAGCATTTCATACTGTCTTCCTGCTCAGAAATAGTTGCAGAAGCTCTGTGCACTTAGGTTCTGCTTTTAGTGCACTGAATTACACGGAAAAAATTGCAACAGCAACAAAAGTGATAGAGTAATTAAATTTTGGCATTACGTTTTTGTATTTAACTGGTAAACTTTCCAAGAACACATATTAATATAAGCCGAGATAAGCCATTGCAAATGTGAAATGCAGGTACTTTAATAAAAGTTGGAATCGCCAGAAAGTTGAACGCAAGCATGCAAACGAATATGCATTGTGTTGTATAGGTGCCGGATGTTAGTTTATGGGATGGAATTCCATGCCTGTTGCACTTAATCGGTCAAAATAGGGACGGTTAATGCAGTTATGGATGCTAGAGTTGTCGTCCGACGATCTTACGTATGTGTTCGATTGGAGATAGTTCTGGTGAACGAGCATGCCAAGGCAACATGTCGACACTGTGTAGAGCATGTTGGGTTACCACAGTGGTATGTGGGCTAGCGTTATCCTGTTGCTAAAGATCCCTGGATTGCTCTTCATGAATGGCCGCACAACAGGTCGGATCACATGATTTATGTACAAATTGGTAGT
This sequence comes from Schistocerca americana, assembly GCF_021461395.2. Lineage (NCBI taxonomy): Eukaryota > Metazoa > Arthropoda > Insecta > Orthoptera > Acrididae > Schistocerca > Schistocerca americana. The sequence continues at coordinate 265,553,211 of NC_060122.1, read as the reverse complement.
CTGGCTTCGTGGGATAACCATAATAGTGCTCCTGGTATCTTACGGAAGGGCGCCCCAGACCAAACTGCAGGTGTAGGTTCAGGGTGTCTAGCAAGCAGACGGGTTGGTTCCAAACCCTCAACTGGCCTCCTTCTAACCAACACACGGCGACGACTGGCAACGAGGCAGAACCAAAACTCGTCATAAAACACAAAAGGTCTCCATCCTGCCCTCCGGTGAGCTCTCGCTTGGCACCACTGCCGTCGACAGTGGTTAGCGGTCAGCAGAGTGTATGCTACAGGGCGTCTGGCTCGGAGCTGTCTTTGAAGTAATCGATTTATAACGGTTTGTGGTGTCGTTGTGATGCCAACTGCTGCTCAAACTGTGGCTGCAGGTGCAGCACGATGTGCCATTGCCAAGTGGCCAGCCGTAGCCCGGTGATCTTGCGACTGTGCAGTCCAGCTACCACCGCTGCCAGCAATGATGTACGGTGCAACTTTCCTGCTAAGTCTTTCTGCAGAAGGAACGCCCAGCTTCTCGTAGGACTATTACATGTCTTCGTTTAAACACAATGGGGTGCTGATAATGACGGCTTAAAGGCACTCTTGACTAATATCAACTCATCACGTCCAGTCTCAAAGGTAACTAACGCTCACGACGTGTTTTTATTTTAGAGCAATTCTGATTTGCATCCTCACAGAGGCGCTACTGGCGCTACTCCTATGCGACAGTCATGATATTTCAGATGTAGAAACACGCCTACCCACTTTCCTTTATGACGAACAACTCCTGCATGGTGCTGCCATTTCTTTTTTCGGTCAGAGAACGTACAATTCGAAGGGTGCAGGCGAAGATAGCCCTGAGGTCTTCACTCGGGAATGTGTAGAGGCCAATAATTAAAAGTTTGACGCTGAAAATTCCAACTGTCTTACACAACCTTCAAATATTTCTGATGGACAGAGTGTGGAATTCGGCGGCAAGAATAGCGAGTACCAGCGTGCCGTGCCGTGCTGGGCCTCGCGCCGGCGGCTGCGGGAAGACAAATTGTTGTCGGGTGGGCAAGTGCAGCCCGGATTTATCCGGCGGTTAATTTACTCGCCGGTCGCCCCTGCCACCGGCACCGCGCAGCGCCGCTGCATTCTTCCCGGCATCCGGTGTGCCGCAGTAACGCCGGCGCCGTGGCACCACTCCAACGTGATTTCACGGACACACAGAGAAACCTCCTTCTTGTTTCTGTACGGTGAGAAAACTTCTCCCTTCTTTTCCTGTAAGATGCAACGTACTGTAGGCTTCAAGCAAAATGTACGTGAGTGATCCAAAAACATTCGAATTTCTGACAATCACCAAAGCTGATACTAACTTCATTCACTACACTGAGGTGATAAAAGTCATGAGTTAGGGATATGCACGTATACAGATGGCGGGAGTATCGCATACACAAGGTATAAAAGGCAACTGCATTGGCGGAACTGTCATTTGTGCTCTAGTGAGTCATGTGAAAATGTCTCCGATATGATTACGACAGCGCGACGGGAATTAACAGATTTGGGACGCGGAACAGTAGTTGGAGCTAGACGAATGGGACATTCCATTTCGGAAATCTTTGGGGAATTCAGTATACGGAGAAACACAGTGTCAACAGTATGTCGAGAGAAATTTCAGGCACTACTTCTCACCATGGACAACGGAGTGGCCGACTGACTTCACTTAACGATCGAGAACTGCGGGGCTTGCGAAGAGTTGTCAGTGTTAACACACAAGCAATACCTCAGAAATCAAAGTGTGACGTAGGACGAACGTTGTAAGTGGGCTGTTTAGGTTTTTATGTTGGTAACGCCACGTAGTGGTTTGTATGAAAATCGCTGACTGCGCTGTGTGCAGTCTGTGGCTGATTGGACTCATTGTTGCGATATTCGCTAGTGTAGTGTGGGCAGTTGGATGTGAACAGCTCGTAGCGTTGGGCAGTTGGATGTGAGCCGCCAGCAGTGGGGTATGTGGGGAGAGAGATGCCAGCAGCCGGCCGGGGTGGCCGAGCGGTTCTACAGTCTGGAACCGCGCGATCGCTGCGGTCGCAGGTTCCAATCCTGCCTCGGGCATGGATGTATGTGATGACCTTAGGTTAGTTAGGTTTAAGTAGTTCTAAGTTCTAGGGGACTGATGACCTCAAAAGTTAAGTCCCATAATGATATTTAAAAAAAAATGGCGTGTGTCCGTCAGAAAAAGGAAATTTGTAAGACTGGATGTCATAAACTGATATATATATATATATATATATATATATATATATATATATATATATATATATATATATAATGACTTATGAACACTATTAAGGTAAATACATTATTTGTTCTCTATCAAAATCTTTCATTTGCTAACTATGCCAATAAGTAGTTAATGCCTTCAGTTGTTAAAATCTTTTATTTAGCTGGCAGTACTGGCGCTCACTGTATTGCAGTAGCTTGAGTAACGAAGATTTTTGTGAGGTAAGTGATTCATGAAAGGTGTAAGTTATTGTTTGTCAGGGCTATTCTTTTGTAGGGATTATTTTAAGTCAGATTGCGTTGCGCTAAAATATTGTGTGTCAGTTTAGTGATGGTCAGAATAAGTAAAGCGAAAACTGTCTGAGTACGTTGAGTTTTGCTCAGCTGTTTGAAAATCAAATAAGGTAATAGTTTTTCCAGCACTGTCATTCCTTACATACAAAGGGGAAGTTTCAACGTATCTTTTAGGTCAGTGAGTCGAAATTTGGCGTTCATGGGCTACAGCAACTGATGACCGAAGCTGATTCCCTTTGACATCGCACTGCAGCGCCTCCCTGGGTTCGTGACCATATCGGTTGCATCCTACACGATTGAGTTGATTGGAAAACCGTGGCCTGGTTAGATGAGTCCTGGTTTCGGTTAGTAAGAGCTGATGCTAGGGTTCGAGTGTGGCGCAGACTCCACGAAGCAAAGGACCCAAGTTGGCAACGAGGCACTGTGCAAGCTGGTGCTGGCGCCATAGTGGTGTGGGGTGTGTTTACATAGATTCTTTCCTTTGGTTCAACTGAATAGATTATTGATTGGAAATGTTTGTGTTAGCTGCTTGGAGACCATTTGCAGCCACTCACCGACTTCACCTTTATGGATGACAATCCGCCATGTCACCGGGCCACAACTATTAACAATTGGTTTGAAGATATTCAGAACAATTCGAGCGAATGATTTGGACGCCCCAAATAAATCTCCATCGAATATTTGTGGTACATTACCTGGATGTTAGTTCGTGTACAAAATCTTGAGCCGCTAACGTTCGCAACTTTGGACGCCTGCAGAGGCTACAGCTCTCTGTATTGCTGCAGTGGATATCCAGTGACTTGTTGAGGTCATACCACGTCGAGATGCTGCACTACGCCGGGAAAAAAGATGCGGCACACTGTATTAGAAGGTTTCCCATGATTTCTGTCATCTCAGTGTAACTGAAAGCACTGCGCCCGTAAAACAGAGACTGGAATGCGGCCTGGGTAAATCAATTTTTACTTCTGACTTTGAAACGCATCCGCATTGACACTGACGTTTTTCATGTCCCTTATTCATCTTGCGCTTGTTATGATAGTCACGTCACATCTTCAAATAACAGTAATCTCTCTGTCGGTTAGAGCAGCACCTCTGGGTCGAAAATGCAAGACAAGTCTTGATAATAGAATGCGGAGACTTTTTGAAGGCTTATAACGCAAGTGGCGAGACCACAATGGCTGTCCAGCCCAGTCGTTAAAAAAAAAAGGATCGAATAACGTGAATTTCATAATTCCAACCACTCAACTTATTGGTGATCGCAGGCCGGACAAATCATTAATTAAAAAGTCATAAAACTTAATCGATCGATTTAAGCAATTAGATTATTTTTCTCCAGCCAACGAGTGCCACCGACGGATTGCCTGCATGGAGGACCATAGAATGGATGGGGCGAAGTAATTTCCATCCTTCCAGTTGTTTAACGTAGAAAGTGCTCTAGATGGCTACATTCTGTGGAAGCTCCTGCCCGTTACATTTGAATTTAAATTGAAGCCACGCCGTGACGGAGGCATACAAGTTTCTCCCTCGTTCGGAGAATTTGCGTCGAAACAGTGTCCCAGCCTGTGAGCCAATGAGTCAGAACCACCCTCTGCGGCGAGGCTGCACCAACGAATCGTTTCCTCCCTGTTATGTTGGCTGTGGGGACCTGTTTGTTCACTGCGTACGCACATTGCGGTGCGGCGTCCGATTTTACAAACAGCACAAAGAGGCACTTTACAGCCACATTTTGCTACCGATCTTGGACGGGTACACATCGCAGATGGTTGGAGTGAGGCAGTTACCGCCATTTTTGCACATAAGTGGTGCCTTCCACCATCCTAGGAGCGTCCTTCTGTCGAGACCGTCAGGTTAGCACGTTTCTCTTTAGGAGACGGGCATCAACTTTGGTGGATGCGATTGCCTGATTATCCTTTTCTTTTACACATCGAGAATGCGGCATCGCGACTCCACTGACAGAAAGATCATAAGTCCTGTCGTTCTGCCCCTGGCTATGTCCACGTAAAACTTAACTCATGGCTAGCAACTGTCGGTCTTTTTGCTCGTCTCCGTTAAACGTTCCTCGCGCTCTCGTGTGACCGGACCTATTCTCGTTAAGCTATGTCATGTACTCCTTATAGCTTCATTCCTCGCCCTACAACAAGGCAACAACTCGCAAAGGCGTCCATATGTGTGTGTGTGTGTGTGTGTGTGTGTGTGTGTGTGTGCGTACTGTTAAGTCACATTAATATGACCACCTGTCAAAATACTAAATAACCATTCTTGCAGGTCAGGCTGCTGAGAGGCGTGCAGGATAAGAGTTAGTGACGTTCTGGAACGTACTGTTTGTTGGCCATAAGAGTACGGTAATCTCATACTGGTGTTCTTCGAACCATGCACGTACTCCTGGAGCTGTGTGAACGTTGCATAGTCTTGCTGACAGATGCCATCATGTCGAGGAAAAAAAAATGTACGTAGGGGTGGATATGGTGGCCATCGATAGATATGTACTGGATGATCAAAAAATCAGTATAAATTTGAAAACTGAATAAATCACGGAATAATGTAGATAGAGAGGTACAAATTGACACACATCCTTGGAATAACATGGGGTTTTATTAGAACCAAAAAAAATACAAAAGTTCAGTTCAAAAAATGTCCGGCAGATGGCGCTTCATCTGATCAGAATAGCAATTATTAGCATAACATAGTAAGACAAAGCAAAGATGATGTTCTTTACAGGAAATGCTCAATATGTCCACCACCATTCCCCAACAATAGCTGTAGTCGAGGAATAATATTGTGAACAGCACTGTAAAGCATGTCCGGAGCTATGGTGAGACATTGGCGTCGGATGTTGTCTTTCAGCATCCCTAGAGATGTCGGTCGATCACAATACACTTGCGACTTCAGGTAACCCCAAAGCCAATAATCGCACGGACTGAATTCTGGGGACTTGGGAGGTCAAGCATGACGAGAGTGGCGGCTGAGCACATCAAATCACCCAACGATGGGCACAAGAGATCTTTCACGCGTCTAGCAATATGGGGGGGAGCGCCATCCTGCATAAACATCATACGTTCCAGCAGGTGTTTATCAGCCAGGCTGGGGATGATGCGATTTTGTAACATATCGGCATACCTCTCACCCGTCACGGTAGCAGTTACAAAACCAGAATCACGCATTTCCTCGAAGAAAAAAGGCCCGATATCGGTAGATGTGGTAAACCCAACCCATACCGTGACTTTCTCGTCGAGCCGGCCGCGGTGGTCTAGCAGTTCTAGGCGCGCAGTCCGGAACCGCGCGACTGCTACGATCGCAGGTTCGAATCCTGCCTCGGGCATGGACGTGTGTGATGTCCTTAGGTTAGTTAGGTTTAAGTAGTTCTAAGTTCTAGCGGACTGATGACCACAGATGTTAAGTCCCATAGTGCTCAGAGCCATTTGAACCATTTTGAACTTTCTCGTCGTGTAATGGAGTTTCCACGACAGTTCTAGGGTTTTCGGTAGCCCAAATTCTGCAGTTGCGGGCGTTGACAGACCCTCGGAGCGGGAAATGAGCTTCGTCAGTCCACAACACGTTACTCAACCAATCGTCATATTCCGCCATCTTTTGAAACACCCACACCGCAAATGCCCTCCGCTTCACTGAACCGCCAGGTAACAGTTCATGGTGCCGATGGATTTTGTACGGATAGTATCGGAGGGTACGCCTCAGTGCCAACCAAACAGTAGTGTATGGAATGCAGGTGCGACGTGCGACTGCTCGTGTGCTGATTTCCCCGTGCATAGACGAACCCGCTACAGTCTCCATTTCTTCCTGAACTGTCTCAGCAGCATTACGCCTTGTGCTCGGTCGGCCACTACGCAGTGTATCGTCTAAACAACCCGTGGCTTCGAACTTTGAAATCATTCTCGCCACAGCTGCATTTGTCAACGGACCTTTATCCGTTCGAATCCCCTTCCTATGGCGATAGGATCGTAACGCTGAACTAGCATATTCTCCATTCTGATAATACAGCTTCACTAAAAGCACCTTCTCGGGTAACGTAAACATGCTGCGACTCCTGGCGCATCTGATTCTCTCTCTCATTACAGCTCCTTTTATATACGATTGTCATGTGCAGTCACTGACGTTTCGCTGTCCAGCGCCATCTGTCGGACATTTCGTGAACTTTGTTTTCTTTTGTTCTAATAAAACCCCATGTCATTCCAAGCATGTGTGTCAATTTTTACCCCCCTATCTACATTATTCCGTAGTTTATTAGGTTTTCAAATTTATACTCACTTTTTGATCACCCGGTACTTATGTTGATCAGTTGTGCCGTTCAGAATAACGAGATTAATCATGAAATGCTCTCCGGCCTAGACCCTTCCGATGACGGCCGCAGGGTTTTTGTTTTCAGACGTTTGACACCCTACACACCAATGAAGATCTGTCCAGTGGAGCATAAAACTTGGTTCTACTAAAAAGGTGACCTGTCGCCACTCAGCAGCGTACAGTTGCAGTACTGGCGTGCCAATTCCAGTTTCAGTCGCCGATGTACACCAGTCAACATGGATGCATGAGCCAGTAGCCTGCTGCAGAGGCCCATATGCAACAACGTTCGCTGAACGGTCGTTGAGGACACACTGTTGATTCATATGCGCGGTCAGTTGTTCAACAGTCGCTCCTCTGCTCGCCAGTACACTTCTCCGCAGACGTCGTTCGCCCCTCCCATTTACAGAACGCGGTGCAACACAGGTGCCTCCGCTCTGGTCTTGGATGCTCTAACCACAGCAGCACGCCAACAGTTTACAAATTTTGCCGTTTCGGAAATGCTTCCGCCCTTGGCCTGAAAGCCACTGATCAAGTCGTTCGGACGTCTAATAAATCGCTCCGTTTCCGCATTGAGACAATGTCTGCACCGTTACCCCACTTCCTCCTCCCCGCCATGCTTTACATACCATCGAACGCTACTGCTGCCGCCAGCCGTCTAAGTGAACCAGTCTTGACGCCAGCCATCTAAATGAATCAATTAATTTTCACGGTACATGGACGATTAGCAGATTTGTGCTACCACCTCTCCGATAGACGGTGATGGCAATGATTTCCTCGGTTTTATTCATATCATTCAGCAACTACAAACCTGTCGCTAGAGTGGGTGATGAAAGCTCCGACTACAGGTGTTGCCATTAGGAACACTAGGTTGCAGAATTCGTTTTGAAAGGCCTCGTGGCCCGCATAATAGAGGCATTCTACCTTCCTGCTTCCTTCGTGACTGGACGTGCCGATTTTCCTCGCAGGGCACCCGCTTTGTCCTTTTGTGCTGAAACGATCGTATTCATCCGACTTAGTTCTGGATTACGGCCAGACTGTTGCTGGTTTTGCACATTTAGTGCTAAGTTTGCGTGATTATACATTGCTTGGCCTTTATCGTTTACAATTATATTTCAGGGTTGGGTTGTTTGGGGGAGGCGACCAGACAGCGAGGTAATCGGTCTCATTGGATTAGGGATGGACGGGGAAGGAAGTTTACCTGCAGCGATTTAGGGAAATCGCGAAAAACCTAAATCGGGATGGCCAGGCGCGGGATTTAACCGACGTCCTCCCGAATGCGAGTCCAGTGTGCTAGCCACTGCGCGACCTCACTCAGTTACATTTCTGTCTCCGATACATTTTGCAGTCGTATTTGAACTGCTGTAGAACTCAATGGATCATTAACCATTTTTCATTGTGTCAGGTTTCAAGTGACATACGTAAGTGCTAATCCACTCATAAGACAATGTATCAGGAATTAATAATAACATGCTGTGATTGCTTTTGTCTTCTGTCTTCAGTTGGAAGAAAGGCGTATGGTCTGTGTCATCCTGTACATGAATATTGACGTTTATATTACATATGGTTCATATGGCTCTGAGCACTATGGGACTTAACAGCTGTGGTCATCAGTCCCCTAGAACTTAGAACTACTTAAATCTAACCAACCTAAGGACATCACACATATCCATGCCCGAGGCAGGATTCGAACCTGCGACCGTAGCAGTCGCGCGGTTCCGGACTGCGCGCCTAGAACCGCGAGACCACCGCGGCCGGCGTTTATATTACATTTGCGTATAGTTTGGATCTTACGAAGTTACAGTCCTCCTCCTTGTTCTTTGTATAATGAACGTTTCCTCGTGTTCCATACCTCCACAAGTGTTTACTAAAGAATCACGTCGTCGAAATGTACCCCTTACATTTTAATAGTATTCAAGGCAGGAGTGAAGTAGCCTATCTTAAACAGCATTTGCAAAAAAAAAAAAAAAAAAAAAAAAAAAAAATGGGAATTTCAATTATGCAGACAAGTTTGCATCGCCGTTGAATTTCGAGGCACATGCCACAACAGACCGATGCCTCGCCGTAATTTCTACCATTACACCAGCTCAGCATTTTTCAGATCACTAGTTAATGTAGAATGTGGATGGTAAAAACATTTGCACTGAACGTATTGTACCTGTGGGACGCATTTTTGAGACACACATAGCTAGTAGGTGCATGAGGTTTGAAAGTTGCTTTTTTTTAAAAAAAAAAAAAAAAAGAAAGTTGTATTATGTCTATTAGAGACTGCCAACCCATCACTTTAAACAGGCTGTGTTCTCCACATAGACGTCTTAGCTAGCAGCCACTGGCCCCACCGTACATCAGAACTGTGCTATGCAGGTGAGGCATTTTCTTTTCCATTCTTCTGTATATTATTCTTGTAAGCAACTTGGGTTCGTGAGCTGTTAAGCTGATTGTGCGACAATTCTCAACCTTATGGAGTTTTGCAGTCATCGAAATTGTGTGGACGGTATTTTTTCAAAAGTTAGGTAGTATGTTGCCAGACTCATACATTTTACACACCTACGTGAATAGTCGTTTTGTTGCCACTTCCCTCGATGATTTCAGAAAATCTGATGGAATGTCATCTATCTCTCATGCCTGATTTCTAATACTGGATCCCATATCTCCTCTATATCGGCTCCTGTCTCTTCTTCTATCACGTCAGACAAATCTTCCCGTCATAGAGGCCTTCAAATATTCATTCCACCTACCCTCTCTCTCCTCTGCATTTAACAGTGGAATTTCCGTTGCACTCTTAATGTTATCACCCTTGCTTTTAATTTCACTGAAGGTGGTTTTGACTTTCCTATATGCTGAGTCAGTCCTCCCAACAATCATTTCTTTTTCAAATTCTTCTCATTCTTCATGCAGCCATTTCGTCTTAGCTTTCCTGTATTTCCTATTTATTTCGTTCCTCAGGAACTTGTATTTCTGTATTCCTGAATTTCCCTGAACATTTTTGTACTTCTTCTTTCGTCGATCACCTGAAGCATTTCTTCTGTTACCTATCGCTTCCTCGCAGATACCTTCTTTGTATTTATATTTTTCTTTCCAACTTATGTTATTGCCCTCTTTAGAGATTCCACTCCTCTGTTAATGTTCTGTCTATCTATATCCTTAGAGAACTTGAAACGTATCTCGTCATTCCATAGTATTTCCGTATCCCACTTATTTACGTACACACACACACACACATATATATATATATATATATATATATATATATATATATATATATGGACATGTGTGCTCACACTACTTAGCAGCGTTACGAATGTATATAACAGCAAATGGCAACGACATATAAATGTGTCAGCTTCTATAAAGTAGACATGGCTTAAAGCCAAAACATCTGCACTTGATAATGGCCTAACGCCGAAATTGCAATAGTGGAAATAAAAAGTTTAACAGTCACTGGCATAAACATAACGTCTTTCAACTAAAGGTACTGTTTGAGGTGTTGTGATCAGGGGAATTCCCAAAAATATAAGTAAGAAGTATCACAAACCTCTACAAGTGGGCAGAACGTGTCATAAAAGAGGGGAAAGAAGTTTTTAGAGAAGCCTTCAGAACAACTGAAGGACTGAAAAAAGGCAGTCTGTCTTCGACATTCTTCAAGATGTAGTGCAGAAGGCTCTCGGTCTCTTGGGCAGCAAGTGCATGGGCATGAGGACTGAAGTAGAAGACCAGTGTATGTGCACACTTTTCTATGCTGATGATCAGCTCGCTGCAACAAAGGTTGAAGAGGATATATTTGACATGCTACGGTTTGTTGGGAGAATATAAAAAGTGGCACTTAATTTAGTGAAGACACAATACCAAGGAGGCAAGAAACTTGGACACCAAATTAAAGTGTGAAAAAGTTAAAATACGTGATCAGTATACTATCAGAAGATGGAAGATGTAGCAGAGGTACCCAACAATGGATAAGACAGAAAAGGGCAGCTATGCAAAAATTAGATCCTGTACATTGGTCTTCAAAACTGAGCTTAATGGATAAAATTCGGTTATATGGATCCATCGTGAAGCCAATAACAAATTTGGGAGTGAGTGTTGGGAAGTCACAGAGAGAAATAAAAAGAGACTTAGAGCTATATAAAGGGACAACTTGAGAGAAACATGTAAAATATCCGGACATGACAGTGTAAGAAATGAGGAAGTAAGAGAAAGGTCGGAGACCCGTTGCAGTATTGCGAGTAGATATAGAGGGAATGTAGTAAAGTTTAAACGGATTGTAAATCGTGCCCAGGAGAAGTTCGTGCCGAACAAGTGGATTAATATTCGAAAAGACACACCATGGTTTAAGTACGAAATTCGGAAAACGGCGAGGAAGCAAAGGCTGTTGCATTCTCGGTTCAAACGACGACAGGCAAAACTTAGTAGAAATTTGCGTGCCTGTAAAAAGGTCAAAGCGTGAAGCATAGAACAACTACCATCATCATACTTTAGCCAAAGATTTTGTCGAGTACCCGAGAAAATCTTGGTCCTGCGTAAGATCGCTAAGCGGGTCTAAGGATTCTATCCAGTCACTCGCAGACCATTCTGGTGTGCATAAAAGACAGCAAAAGTAAATACGGGTTCTAAACGTGACAATTAGAAATCATTCACACAGAAGAATCGTACAAACATACCTTCGTTTGACTATCGCACAGACTGCCGTACGGACGACAAAGTAATAAGCATATCTGACGTAGACAAAGAATGGAAAGAGTTGGAAACGAATAAGTCACCAGATTCAGATGTAATCTCAGTTCGGTTTCACAGAGAATACTGTACGGCATTGCCCCTTAACTTATTTGCGTTTATCGCGACGCTCTCGCTCCGCGCAAACTCCTAAGCGACTGGAAAAAGGCCCATGTTAAATAACGGACCCGCAAAATTACAGGCCAATTACCTTAACATTAGTTTGTTGCAAAATTCTTGAACATATTCTCAGTTAGATTACAACAAATTTCCGCCCACGAATCAGCGCCGTTTTAGAAGGGATTGCTAATGCGAATCTCAGCTTTCTCACATGATGTACCACGAAGTGTAGATGAAGGGCAACAGACAGATTGCGTATTCCTAGATTTCCGACAATCATTTGAGACGACGCCCACAGCATACTGCTAACGAAGTTACGAGCATATGGAATAAGTTTCCAGATTTTTGAGTGGCTCAAATACTTTTTAAGTAACAGAACTCAGTACGTTCTCTTCGACGGCTACTGTTCACCAGAGACAAGAGTATTGTCAAGTGTGCCCAGAGAAGTGTAACAGGATCGCTGTCATTTTCTATATGCATAAATGGTAAGGCGGGTAGTGTAGACAGCAATCTGAGACCGGTTGCAGAAGATGCCGTGGTGTGCGGGAAGGTGTCGTCGTTGAGGGACTGTGAGACAATATTAGCTGACTTAGACAAATATCTAGTTGGAGTGACAAATGGCTGCTAGCATTAAATGAAGAAAATTGTAAATTACTGCATATGAGCAGAAAAAGTAAACCTGTAATCTTGGAACATCTACATCTACATCTACATGGATACTCTGCAAATCACATTTATGTGCCTGGCAGAGGGTTCATCGAACCACCTTCACGATTTTCTGTTATTCCAATCTCATATAGCGCGCGAAAAGCACGAACACCTACGTTTGTATTGTACATTGAGGCATTTTTTACGAGAAATGTATAGAAAAGTTGTCGAGTGGTCTCGTTTCCGACCCGTAGTATGAAGGACAAAATTGAGGCACCAACGATGGGTGTAAGTGGCAACATCTAGCTAAGATGCTCTGTCCTGGAACTACTATGAAACCAGGGCATTCACATCGTGTACGTCAAATTACGCTCCCAGTTTTTATAAAGGGATACGGTGAAACGTCCCCTTTTGAACAATTTATACACGACTGTCCTTAAACTGACATACAATATTTTTAGCGCAACGCAATCTGACTTTCAGAATTCTCTACAAAAGAATGGCCCTGACTAACATTAAACTATACCTTTCACAAATCACTTACCTCACAAAAATCTTCGCTGCTCAAGCTACTGCAATACAGCGAGCGCCACTACTGCCAGCTAAATAAAAGATTCAAACTATGGAAGGCACTAACTACTGATAGGGATAGTTAGCAAATGAAAGATATTAATAGAGAACAAACAATGTATTTACCTTAGTATCATCACAAGTCATAATATATATATCAGTTCATGACAAATTACAAAACTCCGCCATCTCTCTCCCCACATCCACCACTGCTGGCGGCTCACCTCCAACTGCGCAACGCTACGCGCTGTTCACATCCAGCTGCCGCTGCCCAACACTACAATGGCAGACAACAATGCAAACTAGCGACAGACTGCACACAGCACAGCCAGTGATTTTCATATTGAGCGCTACGTAACGTTGCCAATAAGAAAACATAAACAGCCTACTTACATAGAGAAAACATAAACAGCCTACTTACATAGAGAAAACATAAACAGCCTACTTACATAGCCCCCATGCTCCCCACAAAAATTTTTACAAATTTGATGGGGCAGTGGCCAATACAGATTTGAAAAAATTTTTCATAATTACAATAACAAAGAAATCAAATGCACACACTTATTGATATTATGTTGGTCAAAAGCTAAAATTGTCTCACAGTCCATAAAGACAGTCCTAATCGTACATCATAACAGTAATTACAGGTTTTTTTCACAAAGTCTCATTAGTAAAAGAAATTGCACACAGAAGTAGTGGATTTCCATGCAGTCTTGAAGAAGTAGTGTTGTCCTTCCAACGGAAAGACAGTGCTGACTCTTGACATGCTGACAGATAACGGGCCACAACAGAGCAAACCCACAGCAGAGTCAGTCGTAGTTTGGAAGAATATTGGTAGGTAGGTCATCACAGAACAGACCCACTGTAGTCCTGGTAGAGATTACGGTATTGGTGGGCCACCAGAGGTGCAGACCCACTGCAGTCCTTGTAGAAATAATGGTATTGGTAGGTCATCATAGATGCAGACCCACTGTAGTCCTTGTAGAGATAATGGTATTGGTAGGTCATCATAGATGCAGACCCACTGTAGTCCTTGTAGAGATGGTCAGCAGCCATCTGTTGCGATTGTGCAGGTGCACATTCACCATTGAAGAGTCTTGCGGAGAATATAGCAAGTCCATAAACCACCACTTGTGCACTCACAAAGTTTTTGGAATTGTCCTTAGATCCAGCAATGCTGTTATCCAGTCCCTTGCTGAATCATTAACACACGTGCAAACACTATCAGTCCCTACTTCTCACATATTGTCCATGTACTATGACCAACAGAAACGTGTGCAGTGAAATGTTACTTAATTTGAAGAACTGGTAACAATTACAATTTTATAACATGAGAATACAATAACAAAGGTACAGAATACATCATTAAAGAACATAACAATACAGATAACATTTGTAGCAAAACAGGCTTTACAAAAGAATAGAAATAGACATATACATCAGTGTTACAGGAATTATGACATAAGTAAATACATAAAGATCACAAGAACTTTTGAAACATCAACTTCACACATGAGCATTAAACAGAACGGAATTAACAATATCTAACATCTTTACAAAGTAAATAACATATTATTAATGCCAATTATATTCGAGGATAACAGTATTCCTCATCATAGTGAATGTAGCTTAATATTAAAAGAGAAAAAAATTCTATGAAACTGTACACAGAGACAGGAAGAAAACAAATACACAAGGGTACACAAACATATAGTGGGATAACACAAAAGGGAAAGGACAGGGTTCATTTTCAGTGTAACATGTGGTACTGCAGTCCAACCCAAAACTTCATATATCTTTCCTCTTATTTCATCCTTTGTTTCCACCCAAAAAATTCTATCTAAGCATGCTTTCTGTATTTATATGTTCATACATTTCTTACCTCAACATTTATTTCCAAGAAAATCCTACCTAAACCTGTTTTCTCAATGCATTTCTTTACCTATTCTCCATAGTCAGTTTCTTACATAGTCTACCCCCTCTTAAGCTAACTTAAATCTACTGAGCTCAGATGCTAAACTAAGGGACGAGGCAATGCAGCAGCACAAAACAATTAACACAAGCAGCAATGACAAAAAATACAGATTGGCAAAGCTAGCAGCATAAATGAGCAAAAGTCAAATTCATAACACTATGCCTGGCAAACAGCAGCAACTTATACCTAAACATGACATAGCGCAAGCAGAAAAAATATTACACTAAAATGGCCATGTCTAATACCTATGTCACATCTTAACATTAGAGTGATGCATCACAATTTATTCTACAAAAGAAATTACCAAGTACTTGAAAAGAAAATTATGTGTTACTGTTATTAGTTCCTTCTTATTGTTCTTTACTTTCCAAGTGCTCCTTTTTTTTTTAAAGAATGTGGATCATAAAATAATTATTTAATAGATCTGTTGACAGAAAGAGTTCACATTAGCAAATGCATTTCATTTTATAAAAGCAATGCTGCAACACAGCTGAAAAACAGGTATCAAATGAAATAAGCAGTTACGCAAACCAAAGCATAAAAATATCATTCAATAGTCATGTGACATTTCATAAGTTAGTAGAAATTCTCTCAACTCTCATAGAAAGACGCTTGTCATAATCAGGTGTGCAGATGTACGAATATTTCCCATCAATTCATAAGCATTTCAGTAATTAGCACAAAGTGCGAGTAATCATATGTTTTCAAGTAACGAGGGTGTCGCATTAGCGATGAAAGGCACACCCTAATGGCTTGTTCTCCAGGTGTTTGACACGTCCCACGTCCCCTTTTTTTTTCTACCTGTGCCGCTGAAAAGGGCTCGCAATAATGGCTTTTTCTCCAGGCGTCTGACACAGCTGGGTGCCCGCGACGCATTACGTGCAGGTGGTCACTTAACTTTCGTACGGAAATATTTACGACAGGAGATTCTGCTACCGTTGCAGTCTCATTTAAAAATATTTCACAGGTCAAGAATTAGCGTTGCAAATCTGTAGAAACAAAATCCTATGAATATAAGTGTCCAAAAAAAATATTCGTCAGCATTGTGATACAGTCACACATTTCATAACTCTTAAAGTACGTTTCTTGGTTTCCAACATCCTTTTCATAAATCAGAGTCCCTAAACACTACTCATTATTCCTTACCTCATTATACATATACATATTCGTCGACACTTCTTCAATATTTCATCGTGAGAAATACGTAGCATAATAAACATTCCTCAACAACATAATACACATCGTCGTCGTAATAATAACATCATAACACCTCAGTCAAATCTCAAAATCGTCGTAACTTCCTCCAATAATTTCTGAGCCTAAAAAAATTCTCTGCTCATTTCAATAGTGTCATCTACCTCAAACGTACTTTAAAATCATGCTCCCTTACGAAATACGTCATTCAAAGCTCTCATAGTATCACAATGATTCCGAAAAATATGAGCGTTTCTCAAAGTACAGACAAAATACAGTTTCATAAGTGTGAAGTTACCCAACTGTGTATTGCGTAAACATGTGTCACTGATGTAGTAAAAAGAATGTTTGTTTCTCTGTCAAATAATCAGATAGCTGTGTAATTCTGTGTTAGAGAAATATGGTACCGATGTGTAAAGTTGTATAAGCAAATACCATATTAGCTAGGGTTCCTTGTGGTTGCCACACACATGGTACACAAAGTAAGCGTGTACCCCCCTGAGGATAAATGTAATTATGCCCTCAGGTGTTACAAATTACAGCAATGGAATGAAATGTATCACGGAAAACTTTCTTGGTAATTAAAAAATCTTTGAAAATAAGTGTGTTAAGTATAAGATTAATCACTCAAATGCGTGTCCTGTAGCGCTAAATGTGCGTCTTGTTGCAACATAATCCCTGTGGAAGTGTCGTAGTTATCGTCCTCCGAAAGCTAAGTTCTGCAGAAGTCAATGTACTTACCTCATAATACACAAAAGTGAAATACTTTGCATATAAATGTCTTAGTTATTACGCTTATTGCCGTGATGAAGAAAGTACTGTGCTGTAACGTATTGTTGTGCTACAGAAAAGGCAGTCTCATTGTAGCTATACCACAAAAGTTACTACTAAAACTTGTTTTACTTTCCAGAAGAATTCAGAAAAACTGTGCAGATATAAAACAGATACACCGCAAAAGCAACATTGTAAATTGTCACTCATTAGTAGCGTCATGATAAAATCGTGTAGCTGTCACATTAACTAACCGCTGTGTCATCTGTTCGCAATAACAATGGATTCGTAATTTCTGTTTGAATAAGTTGTCTTGGTTCTTGACTGGATATTTAACTTTAAACATTGTTGCATGGTAACAGTTTCTAAAGCATACTAGTAACGTGAAGTGAAACGTTTTATGGCAAAGACAAAGTTAAAAAGCAGATTATCTTTCAATAAACGGTTTTACATGTGAAATATGGTGTAAACCTTTACTCTTCCTAGTACGCAGAATTTCAACTTGAATGCAATTATCATGCGGTATTCGTCCGTAAAGAATACTGGAATCTTGCTCAAGGTTAGCGTCAATGTTATTTTTCTCTGAGCCAGCCGGCGCACGCGGCTGCCTGCGGTGTGAGTCATTGTCTGTTTCTTTGTTGGCGCGCGTCGTTATTGGGATTAGGAGACCTAACTTCTACAAATTCGCCTTGCCGAGAGGGCCCTGCCCTGTTTAAATCCCGCCAGTTCTGATGGAATTCAGGTCTGTCGTTTTGTCGGTAGTTTCTGTAGAGTCTTTCTTGTCGGTTAAGTGGTGGAGAATTTCTCCCTGAATCGTAACTGCGCGCTGAACTGTTGCGTCTGAAGTTATTCTGCCTCCCTTGATAATAATTGTTTTGGTTCCCATATTGTCTGTTTCTCTGATTGTCTCTGTGATAGTCATTACTACGGAAATGCGATCTTTCTCTGTAACTATTATTACTCTGCCAACGGTTGTCGTACGGGTGGTGTCTATTTTGGTCACGATTTGCGTTGTAAGAATAGCCTTGTCGCGTCCAGTTATTATTTCTTTCATCGCGGAATTGCGACTGATGTGATCTGTAATTGTTGTGTTCCTGCGTTCTGCGATTGTCAGTGTCACTTTCCAGTTCTTGTAACAGTCCCTGAAAAGCTTCAATGTCGTCTTTGCAACGTCCTGCCAAAATAATATGTCGTAAATGTTCAGGCAGTTTGATTAAGCAAATGCGGATGAGTTCTGAGGGGCTGTATGGGTTTGAAAGATACTGATTCTTATGCAACATGTCTTCAAAATATTTCATAAGACTGGAAAATTCAGATTGTTCGAAACGTTTCATCATTATGATGCTATGTTTTACGCGGTCTTGTGTGGCTTGAGACCAATATGCTGAGAGGAAGGCATGGTAAAACTCTCCTTCACTGTGACAATCGTGAATTACCGATCGCATTCTTACAGCTGGTTCATTCTCCAAGTAGCCACACATAAATTCTAATCTGTGTTCTAACGACCAGTTGGGAGGAAAACAATGAGAGAATTGATGGAGCCATGCTTGTGGATGAATGTCGTTGCCAGAATTCTTAAATGTTTTGAATTTACGTGTAGTAATGAACAGCTTATAGTCAAAATCATCATGTCGGCGAGTAGCATATCGGTCATTGTTACGTCGTGTCGGCGGTTCCATATCGAAATTCGGTGCACATTGCCAGTTTCTTTCATAACTTACGAAATGCCCTGTGTTATTATTTTGCGTCTTTTCCGTATTTCTAAGTCCCTCTTCCCGTGTTGGAGCGCGAGTGTCCTCTGAAATACGTAATTCTTGTATTACCTGTGTCAGCTGATCTTGTACTTCCCGGATTTCTCTTTGGTGTTGTGTATTAATTTGATTCTGATTTTGTTTGAATTTTCTTATTTGTTCATACTCTTCTGTGTCAGTGAAGGCTACGGGTCTTGTGTCATTCAGATCATCATCTACCTTTGTAGATAAGTTAGTGACCTGATCCGAAAGTTCGGCTACTTTCTCCGATAGTGTACTTATTTCTTCAGTGTGTTTTTCTGAACCAAGTTTCAGAGTATCTACTGTGTCCTTAAAGTTTTCCTGAGTTTTTGCAAGTTGCGTAACCGAATCGGTAGATGCAACTGAGTCAAATTTAGCTTGCAAGGTCTCATGATTTTCATGAACAATAATTTGCAGTTCTTTTATGGCTGCTTCGTGATTCTGTAATGCATTTTCATGCCGTGAAAAAATAGGTCGAAAATGCTCACAAATTTGTGTTTTTACGTCATTACAGACTTTTTGACATTTCGATTCAATGTTATGTAACTCAGTAGTTAAATCTTCACGTGTTTGTTCAAGTGTTTGTTCCAATGAGTCTAACTTTTTAAGATTTTGTTCCACTGTGTCTAACTTTTTGAGATTTTGTTCCACTGTGTCTAACTGTTGCTGTGTTTGTCTCTGATTTTGTTCCATTTGTTGCATTAATTGCAATAATAATGTATTAGTGTCTGGAATCTGTTTCTCTATGCTTTTCGGCAGTGCATTTGCACCGACAACATTCACATTTTGACAAGCAGAAAATGTGTCTTGACTTATTTGAGAAAACGGTGATGACCCAAAACCTGAATCTACAGTATTTGCGAAATTGTGTCCTGTCATTTCGGATTCCTGAGGCGAGCTGTTGCCGACCGATCGATCGATAATGCGTCCCTCTTCACTAATTGTTTCACTGTCCACGCCATTGTTTGCCGCCTGCTCCATTTCCCTATGCACAATTACCAAATTACTACTTTGAACATCAGTTAATTCATAACTCGGTGGCGCTAACACACTGCTCTCATTTTCACTGTCATTTCTCAGTTTACTTTGGAGCCTAGTATTACGTTTTTCACACGCCATTATTGTCACAGTATTTCACACGACAACACAGAAAAACACAATTTGAAGAGCAAAAATAAGAGAACACATTAACATAACACTGAAAATAATATCTAGTTAATTACAGCTGCGAAATACTTGGTGCAAATCTATATGCATGCCACAACTGTTTTACTGTACAACAATGAAAGGCTAGGAATAAACAAAAGCTACACTAAATACACAAACTACAAGAAAAATCAGAAGATTCCAGTGAGGTATCCTAGGCTAAGGGTCGACGTATGAAACGTCCCCTTTTGAACAATTTATACACGACTGTCCTTAAACTGACATACAATATTTTTAGCGCAACGCAATCTGACTTTCAGAATTCTCTACAAAAGAATGGCCCTGACTAACATTAAACTATACCTTTCACAAATCACTTACCTCACAAAAATCTTCGCTGCTCAAGCTACTGCAATACAGCGAGCGCCACTACTGCCAGCTAAATAAAAGATTCAAACTATGGAAGGCACTAACTACTGATAGGGATAGTTAGCAAATGAAAGATATTAATAGAGAACAAACAATGTATTTACCTTAGTATCATCACAAGTCATAATATATATATCAGTTCATGACAAATTACAAAACTCCGCCATCTCTCTCCCCACATCCACCACTGCTGGCGGCTCACCTCCAACTGCGCAACGCTACGCGCTGTTCACATCCAGCTGCCGCTGCCCAACACTACAATGGCAGACAACAATGCAAACTAGCGACAGACTGCACACAGCACAGCCAGTGATTTTCATATTGAGCGCTACGTAACGTTGCCAATAAGAAAACATAAACAGCCTACTTACATAGAGAAAACATAAACAGCCTACTTACATAGAGAAAACATAAACAGCCTACTTACAACGGGACTAACTAACATCAGCAGTAAGTGCAACGGGAGTTAGGAATTATTTATTCTTAGCTGGACAGAATTCTTACTGAACGCTCCAATTTATTTGAAATAAGAGAATGACTGTAAAATTAAAGCAACCCAAAATAACGCTTCACACAACGTAGCTGAAGGATCATAATGAATAGCAGGCAGTGCAAGATCGGATATCAGTTCCCAAGCAATCACACTATTTGACACAGGCATTCTACGTGTAACTGGCGTTGAAACAGTAGGGTCATTCCAAAGCTTGATGACTTCGGTATCAACGCGTCGCCAGCCGAGGTGGTCGAGCGGTTCTGGGCGCTACAGTCTGGAACCGCGCGACCGCTACGGTCGCAGGTTCGAATTCTGCCTCGGGCATGGATGTGTGTGATGTTCTTAGGTTAGTTACGTTTAAGTAGTTCTAAGTTCTCGGTGACTGATAACCTTAGAAGTTAAGCCCCATAGTGCTCAGATCCATTTGAACCATTTTTGATCAACGCGTCTCAGTTTTACCACCAGATTCGAATTACATACAAGCTATGGTGTGTGAAATATTCTCCTGTTTCACCGGTTTAACACCAGATCCGCGTAACAAATCCCCGCACATCGCTACCGAAAACTGACATTTTGAATCGAGTTTCAAAATTCATTACTGACTCACAGCATTAGTAGTGTGCTGCTTGACAGAGTCATGTCGATTAAATATGTAGGTGTAAAATTACAAAGCGACATGAAATGCAATGGGCATCTAGTGGGGAAGGCCAATGGTGGACTTCGGTTTACTGGGAGAATTTTAGGGAAGTGTGGTTCATCCATACAAGAGACCGCGTATATCACAATAGTTCGACCCATTCTTGAGTACTGCTCGAGTGTTTGCGATCCGCACCAAGTCGGGTTAAAGGAAGACATCGAAGCTATTCACAAGCCGTTACCAGATTTGTTAGTGCTAGGTTCGAAGAACACGCAAGTATTACGGAAATGCTTCAGGAACTTAAATGGCAGAAAGCCGAAGTTCTTCTCGAGGAACAGTACTGAGAAAATTTAGAGAGCTGGCATTTGAAGTTGACTGCAGAACGATTCTATTGCTGGGAGGGTGGTGAAGCGATATACAAGAAAAGATTGAGCTAAGAGAAATTGAAGAGCATGAGAATGAGGAAGAGTGCTCGATTAGAGGCTTCCGGTGACAGAGATGCGTGTGTCAGCAGCTAATATTTTAAGTTGAAATCTACCAATAATAGCACAGCATGACCAGGAAACTCGCCGGTACGTAGCAACCAGCATTAGGATGGTGAGTGCGAACCGCAGCTCAGGCAGAACCGGCATCGCAGTGGGCGCTTCGCGCCACACGGAGGCTACAGCGGCACGCGCGGAATCCGCGGCGCCAGCCACTTGCTCCTCCTCCACAACACACGCACACACACACACGCGTGCACGTACACACACGTCTGCACAAGCTCAGTCTCGCGTTACGGCAGACACTCGAGCGCGCAGGCACGCCCGCGCTACGCGTCAATTGCCCGCAGCAACCGCGCTGCTCGCGGAATGTTTGCAGCGAGATTTCCGCCTTCCGCAGAATGCCAACGATATTGCATTTCGGAGTATTCTTATCGGCTGTCATATGACGGCATCCCCAGCTGCCATCGTGACTGCTTTCGTCTGTCACCAACACATCCACGTTGTTACTGGAGAGAGTGGGCAATAGACGCAAATTATGGAGACCTATTTTGTCAGAATGTCTCAATATTTAGAAAATACACATCATTACTGGCCAATAAAATTGCAACACCATGAAGAATGCAGGCTGCAAACATCAAATCGGTACGAATTTGATCCCTATACTCCTCCTCCCAGCGCCTAGTAAACAAATTTGTATGCTTCAGCAGATGACCCGCTACCCTGTTCAGACCTAGTTATGAATTTCCAGTTTATGCCTCCTTCCTTGATTATTTCTTACACCTCCACTAGTTTGAGCACTTCATCATCTCTCTATACAAGTAAATTACATTGTGGCAGTCCAAGTAACTTTTATTGAATGGCGCACTGCACTTCAAACCCACATACATACGTTATACTATTTAACCACCTTTTTATTAGCTCGCTTTCTTGTCTGCTGTGTAGTAGCGTGTTATTTCTTTACCATTATCTTTTGCTGATCATTTACAGACTTGAAATTTTCAATAGAGTTCAGAACTCGATGACATCGCAATATGAACATTTTCGTGTTTGTTGTGTGGCTACTTCGTGTACTGCTGCTATTTCCCCTTTTTCCTGTTCGATTGTGAATGCTTCGTGATAAGAACGGTTTTTGGTAACTCCCCATGTAAGCGTGAATACCTGAAATTTTTGCCTTCGATGTCTTTTGAGAAATAATCGTAGGACACGGCGACGTATTGGTTGACACAGGTGAAGAGGAACTGAAATAAATCTGAAATTTACCACCCGTCCCTTTTGTAATCTTATCGAAATATTTGAAACCGATTGGAATAATTGACATACACAGGACTAAAACCAAGAAAATAATCATTTTCAATAAAAAGCTTTTTAATACAAACGAACTAGAAAGTGTAACATAAATTCTCCTAGCCCCATAAAGATTCCTAAACCCATACTGATAGCCCTGAAAATTGATGCCTCAGAATTTGTAATAGCTATGAAAATACCGCCCCCCCCCCCCATGAACCATGGACCTTGCCGTTGGTGGGGAGGCTTGCGTGCCTCAGCGATACAGATAGCCGTACCGTAGGTGCAACCACAACGGAGGGGTATCTGTTGAGAGGCCAGACAAACGTGCGGTTCCTGAAGAGGGGCAGCAGCCTTTTCAGTAGTTGCAAGGGCAACAGTCTGGATGATTGACTGATCTGGCCTTGTAACACTAACCAAAACAGCCTTGCTGTGCTGGTACTGCGAACGGCTGAAAGCAAGGGGAAACTACAGCCGTAATTTTTCCCGAGGGCATGCAGCTTTACTGTATGATTAAATGATGATGGCGTCCTCTTGGGTAAAATATTCCGGAGGTAAAATAGTCCCCCATTCGGATCTCCGGGCGTGGACTACTCAAGATGATGTCGTTATCAGGAGAAAGAAAACTGGCGTTCTACGGATCGGAGCGTGGAATGTCAGATCCCTTAATCGGGCAGGTAGGTTAGAAAATTTAAAAAGGGAAATGGATAGGGTAAAGTTAGATATAGTGGGAATTAGTGAAGTTCGGTGGCAGCAGGAACAAGACTTCTGGTCAGGTGACTACAGGGTTATAAACACAAAATCAAATTGGGGTAATGCAGGAGTAGGTTTAATAATGAATAGGAAAACAGGAATGCGGGTAAGCTACTACAAACAGCATAGTGAACGCATTATTGTGGCCAAGATAGATACGAAGCCCACACCTACTACACTAGTACAAGTTTATGTGCCAACTAGCTCTGCAGATGACGAAGAAATTGAAGAAATGTATGATGAAATAAAAGAATTTATTCAGATAGTGAAGGGAGAGGAAAATTTAATAGTCATGGGTGACTGGAATTCGAGTGTAGGAAAAGGGAGAGAAGGAAACGTAGTAGGTGAATATGGCTTGGGGTTAAGAAATGAAAGAGGAAGCCGCCTGGTAGAATTTTGCACAGAGCACAACATAATCATAGCTAACACTTGGTTTAAGAATCGTGAAAGAAGGTTGTATACATGGAAGAACCCTGGAGATACTAAAAGGTATCAGATAGATTGTATAATGGTAAGACAGAGATTTAGGAACCAGGTTTTAAATTGTAAGACATTTCCAGGGGCAGATGTGGACTCTGACCCCAATCTATTGGTTATGACCTGTAGATTAAAACTGAAGAAACTGCAAAAAGGTGGGAATTTAAGCAGATGGGACCTGGATAAACTGAAAGAACCAGAGGTTGTACAGAGTTTCAGGGAGAGCATAAGGGAACCATTGACAGGAATGGGGGAAAGAAATACAGTAGAAGAAGAATGGGTAGCTTTGAGGGATGAAATAGTGAAGGCAGCAGAGGATCAAGTAGGTAAAAAGACGTGGGCTAGTAGAAATCCGTGGGAAACAGAAGCAGTTTTGAATATAATTGATGAAAGGAGAAAATATAAAAATGCAGTAAATGAAGCAGGCAAAAAGGAATACAAACGTCTCAAAAATGAGATCGACAGGAAGTGCAAAATGGCTAAGCAGGGATGGCTAGAGGACAAATGTGTGGATGTAGAGGCTTATCTCACTAGCGGTAAGATAGATACTGCCTACAGGAAAATTAAAGAGACCTTTGGAGATAAGAGAACAACTTGCATGAATACCAAGAGCTCAGCTGAAAACCCAGTTCTAAGCAAAGAATGGAAAGCAGAAAGGTGGAAGGAGTGTATAGAGGGTCTATACAAGGGCGATGTACTTGAGGACAATATTATGGAAATGGAAGAGGATGTAGATGAAGATGAAATGGGAGATAAGATACTGCGTGAAGAGTTTGACAGAGCACTGAAAGACCTGAGTCGAAACAAGGCCCCGGGAGTAGACAACATTCCATTAGAACTACTGACGGGCTTGGGAGAGCCAGTCATGACAAAACCCTACCATCTGGTGATCAAGATGTATGAGACAGGCGAAATACCCTCAGACTTCAAGAAGAATATAATAATTCCAATCCCAAAGAAAGCAGGTGTTGACAGATGTGAAAATTACCGAACTATCAGTTTATTAAGCCACAGCTGCAAAATACTAAGACGAATTCTTTACAGACGAATGGAGAAACTAGTAGAAGCCGACCTCGGGGAAGATCAGTTTGGATTCCGTAGAAACACTGGAACACATGAGGCAATACTGACCTTACGACTTATCTTAGAAGAAAGATTAAGGAAACTCAAACCTACGTTTCTAGCATTTGTAGACTTAGAGAAAGCTTTTGACAATGTTGACTGGAATACTCTCTTTCAAATTCTAAAGGTGGCAGGGGTAAAATATAGGGAACGAAAGGCTATTTACAATTTGTACAGAAACCAGAGGGCAGTTATAAGAGTCGAGGGACATGAAAGGGAAGCAGTGGTTGGGAAAGGAGTAAGACAGGGTTGTAGCCTCTCCCTGATGTTATTCAATCTGTATATTGAGCAAGCAGTAAAGGAAACAAAAGAAAAATTCGGAGTAGGTATTAAAATCCATGGAGAAGAAATAAAAACCTTAAGGTTCGCCGATGACATTGTAATTCTGTCAGAGACAGCAAAGGACTTGAAAGATCAGTTGAATGGAATGGACAGTGTCTTGAAAGGAGGATATAAGATGAACATCAACAAAAGCAAAACGAGGATAATGGAATGTAGTCGAATTAAGTTGGGTGATGCTGAGGGAATTAGATTAGGAAATGAGACAAAGTAGTAAAGGAGTTTTGCTATTTGGGGAGCAAAATAACTGATGATGGTTGAAGTAGAGAGGATATAAAATGTAGACTGGCAATGGCAAGGAAAGCGTTTCTGAAGAAGAGAAATTTGTTAACATCGAGTATAGATTTAAATATCAGGAAGTCATTTCTGAAAGTATTTGTGTGGAGTGTAGCCATGTATGGAAGTGAAACATGGACGATAAATAGTTTGGACAAGAAGAGAATAGAAGCTTACGAAATGTGGTGCTACAGAAGAATGCTGAAGATTAGATGGGTAGATCACATAACTAATGAGGAAGTATTGAATAGGATTGGGGAGAAGAGAAGTTTGTGGCACAACTTGACCAGAAGATGGGATCGGTTGGTAGGACATGTTCTGAGG
Organism: Schistocerca americana; assembly: GCF_021461395.2. Classification (NCBI taxonomy): domain Eukaryota; kingdom Metazoa; phylum Arthropoda; class Insecta; order Orthoptera; family Acrididae; genus Schistocerca; species Schistocerca americana. The sequence goes on along the minus strand of NC_060122.1, from coordinate 265,526,856 downwards.
CATCAAGGGATCACCAATTTAGTATTGGAGGGCTGCGTGGAGGGTAAAAATCGTAGAGGGAGACCAAGAGATGAATACACTAAGCAGATTCAGAAGGATAGGTTGCAGTAGGTACTGGGAGATGAAGAGGCTTGCACAGGATAGAGTAGCATGGAGAGCTGCATCAAACCAGTCTCAGGACTGAAGACCACAACAACAACAACAACAACATGGAAATACTTGTAAAATTTCAAACGAAAAATGTGGGACGAACGCAGAGCGTAAGTGACACGTAAGTTTCATCTACTGCATGTACCCAACGTTTATCGATTTAAATTCTGCAAATATTTTCACAGCTCTTAAAAATTCACAGGTACAAATTTCAATAGTATCTGCATTCGGGTTAGGAAACTGTATGGGGCTAGGAGAAATTATTCTACATTTTTGGGCCGTTTTAAAAACTTGTTACAGTAAAAAGTATTTTATGTAAATAATTTTCAGTAAGGATTCTGTAAACAAGGGTCAGAACGTTCTACCGATCGTACAATTCTTCGACATTCCTCCATCAAAAATGTAATCAATAAAATATAAAACACAGCTGTTAGAAGTTGAGCTGCAATCTTTGAATGCCACAGTAGCTTTTATTACTGTAAACTGGCGTAGAGACACAGAAATCCAACATGTTGTATGAAAGAGCAAACCTTTACTGCAGAACTACTTCAAGGGGTGGAGGATCATGCATTTATATCAGAAAAGGAACACTGTTCAACTCAAGACATGACCTCAGTACAGTAAGAGATAACAAACACTTTGAAATATCAAATACTGAATTAATAGGGCATGATGTCAAAATGAAATTGTTTATTTTGTGTGTGTATAGACCTCCCAGTGGTAGTGGGGACACTTTTTTCAATAAATTAACAAAAGTTCTAGATAAAGTCATAAGTACAAATGGCAACATAAATCTGTGTGGGGACATTAACATCAGCACTAATAACAAAAATGACTCCAGTAGCATCTTCATAAACATCCTTCAAAGTTTTGGTTTGTCCCTATTGGTCAATAGTGCAACAAAGATTACCCAACGGCTGCATCAGTAATTGACCATTTGGGCACAAATATAGACAGGGAAAAATGTGACATAGCTGTAAAAGATCTTGGACTAGTAGACAATCTCTGCCAAACAAAAACAGTAAAAACAAGCATTGAATCATTCCCTTACCTACAAGCCTACAAACGAGATCTATCAGAAAACAAAATAACAGATTTTCAAAAGAACTAGAAAAAGAAAGCTGGGATGAAGTGTATAAGGAAACCAATGTGAATATAAAAGTCTATAAATTCTGTACATTGTTTAAATTGAACTTTGAAAAGACATTTCCAAAAGTATGCACATCTGCATCAACTTCCATCACAGAAACAGATGGATGACAGCAGGTGCTGGCCGGAGTGGCCGTGCGGTTCTAGGCTCTACGGTCTGGCACCTAGCGACCGCTACAGTCGCAGGTTCGAATCCTGCCTCGGGCAGGGCTGTGTGTCTTGTCCTTAGCTTAGTTAGGTTTAATTAGTTCTAAGTTCTAGGTGACCGATGACCTCAGAAGTTAAGTCGCATAGTACTCAGAGCCATTTGAACCATTTCTTTATTATTTTTTTTTTTTTTTGACAGTAGGTATTAAGAAGACCCCCCCAAACACTTAAACACCTCAGTTAAATGAAAAAGATTCATACTGATTCAGAATTCTTACATTTATATCATAGATACAAAAAGATCTATAGGAAGGTGCTGATTGCTGCAAAAAAGTAATTTAATGACAAAATAATATATATTGCAGAGAATAAAAGCAAAGCAATCTGGGATGTTATAAAAAAGGAAACAGGGAGAGGCACAGAAATGCAGAATAACATACCGCTAATGGAGGGGGATAAGGTAATAAATGATCCACAATATGACCTGCACCTCAATAGGAAAGGGAAGGGTAAACTGGATGAGATGATAGCAAAATCTTTAAGGGGGGGGGGAGAGGCACTGAAACTCACAGGAGTACTTTTTTAGGCTAATATCAGAACCAGTCATCCTACATTTATTGAAATTAAGGTTAATGAAAAGTCCAGACAGGCAGGTACTAGAGATGAAAAAGATCACAAGATTCACATGAAAGCACAGTAAAAATAATGTTAATACATTATTCAAAATATCAGGGAATTAAGAAACAAAGTAGATGTGCTTCTTGTTTGTATAGAAGATGTAGAAACTGAAGGTGGAGTAGATGTACTATGCCTGTCTGAACATCATATACTCACAGGTATGGAAATGGTAAATGTAGATGGATATAAGCTTTCAGCACATGTAAGCAGAAACGCTATATATGTTAAAATCAGTCATAGTGTGAACAATTTGGAAACTAAAAAATTTTGCATAGAGCAAGTCATAGAAGCATGTGCATCTGAGCTTAAACTAAATAAAGGCACTTTTATAGTAGTAGCCATGTATATGTCGCCATTGGGAAATTTTCAACAATACTTGGATTCTTTGTTGTGCTACCTGTCAATCAAAGGAAAGCAAATTATTGTTTGTGGGGATTTTCTAAAAGAGTCAGATAGAAAGCTTGATCTTGACATATTACTCGGTTCTTTCAATTTGACATCAGTTACTACCTACTTGGGTGGTACAGGAAAGCAGCACACTGCTAGATGAAGTTTTCATAGACCAAGATAAATTTAATCAAATAAAAACTTTTCCTGTTGAGAATGGTCTGTCTGATCATGATGCACAGCTAGTTACAGCATATGGTACAGCACCATCCAATAATGAAAAACAGTCGTCAAAAATAGTGTGTTCCACTAACAATGTAACACCTCAAAATTTTAAGGAAAGCTTGCAAAAGTTAGACTGGGATGAGGTGTACAGGGAACATTATGCTAATTTAAAATTTAAGCTATTTCATGATACCTTTGTGAGTATATTTGAAAAAGTTTCCCTAAGATAACAGTGATATATAATTGTAAAAAACCATGTAAAATGCCGTGGCTTACCAAAACGATAAACATATATAGTAAACAGAAAAGGGAAATGAATCTTACAGCTAGAAGGAGTAATGATCCAAAAACAATGAAACATTATAATAACTACTGCATTGTATTCAGCAATGTTATTAAAAATCCAGACCTATTTCCATTATGTTTAAGATTAGCACATCTGATAGTAAAATTAAAACAATCTGGAATATTGTAAAAAGGGCAACCGAGAGCACAGGAAGACTGTATTTCTATGCAACACAACGAAAAGTTTGTTAACAAGAAGTCAGAAGTAGAAAACGTTTTTAATAATCATTTTTCAAGTGTTGTAGAGAAAATAGGTTCCAGCTATTCATTAGAAAATGCAAGGCAGTATATGGAAGAGGCAGTAGCTACGCAATTTGATAAAACTGAAATTCAAATCACCTCTCCTACTCCAATTAGGAAAAATAATAAATTCACTCCAAAATTGAAAGCTCACATAGAACTGATGGCATTTCCAATAAAGTACTGAAAGCTTGTTACCAACAAATAAGTAGGATTCTCAGGCACATATGTAGTAGCTCACTGAAACAGGGAATTTTTCCAGATATACTGATATATGCTTTCGTTAAATCATGGAATAAAAAAGAGTTTAGATCTGATGCTAACAACTACCACCCAGTCTCACTTCTGACAGCTTTATCCAAAATTCTTGAAAAAGTAATGTATTCAAGAGTGGCAGCACATATTTGTAAAAATGAAGTACTAACAAAATGTCAATTTGGTTTTCAGAAAGGCTTTTCAACAGAAAATGCTATATATGCTTTCACTGATCAAAAATGAAATAAATAACCGAACATCACCCATTGGGATAATTTGTGACCTCCCAAAGGCTTTTGTTTGTGTGAATCATGAAATTCTTCTATATGAGCATACGTATTGTGGTGTGAGTGGGACAGTGCACAAATTGTTTAATTCATACTTATCTGGAAGAATGCAGGAGGTTGAAATTAACAGGATGGATGGTCTACAAAAACCAGCAGAGTCCTCTACTTGGGGAAGTATCAAGAATGGTGTCCCACAGGGAACATTCTTGGGTCCATTATTGTTCTTAATATGTATTTATGACTTGCCACTCTATATTCATGAAGATGCAAAGTTAGTTCTTTTTGCTGATGATACAAGTACAGTAATCACATCCAAGAAGCATGAATCAGCTGAGTAAATTGCAAATAATGTCTTTCAGAAAATTATTAAATGGTTCTCTGCAAATGGACTCTCATTAAATTTTGAGAAAACCCAGTTTATACAATTCTGTACAGTAAATGGCATAACACTATTGATAAATACAGACTATGAAGGGAAGTCTGTTGCTAAGGTAGAATTTCTGGGTGTGTGCATTGATGATAAATTGAATAGAAAGAAACACATCGATGATCTGCTGAAACGGTTAGGTTCAGCTACTTATGCTATTAGGGTTATTGCAAATTTTGGTGATAAACATATCAGTAAATTAGCCTACTATGCCTGTATTCATTCACTGCTTTCATATGGCATCATATTTTGGGGCAATACGTCATTAAGAGAAAAAGTATTCATTGCACAAAAACATGTAATCAGAATAAGAACTGGAGACTACCCAAGATCACCTTGCAGACATTTATTTAAGGAATGCAGGGTAATCACAGTACCTTCGCAATACATATATTCACTTACGAAATTTGTCATTAATAACCCACCCCTGTTCAAAAATAGCAGCGAAGTGCATAGCTACAAAACTAGAAGAAAGATGATATTCACTATTCTGGATTAAATCTCACTTTGGTGCAGAAAGGGGTGAATTATGCTACCACAAAAATCTTCAGTCATTTGCCAAATAATATTAAAAGTCTGACAGGTAGCCATCCAACATTTAAAAGCAAATTAAAAGAATTTCTGAAGGACAACTCCTTCTACTCAATAGCTGAAATCTTAGGTATGAAGTATTAACTGTACAAAAAATTAAAAAATTAAAAATATTTTAATTAAGTAATTAATTATTTTGTGTTAAGAAACCATATGTTAAAATGACATGTTCCACATCATTACGGAATTTGGTATTCATGATCTATGGAACAAGGATTAACACATGTATGTACACTTAGAAAACTATGTAAACGAGCGATTATCAACTACTGCAGAGAAGTCACAGCAAAAATTCCCCAAAACGAGTATAACACCTGTAAACAATGTTGCACTACAAACAATAAAGTTGCTTCCAATAAAACTGTTCAAAAACTAAAAAATAAAAAGGCAGTAGGCTTACATGGCGTACCAATGTTTGTACTGAAACAATGCATATGAATTATACAAGGCCCCTTATCAAATACAATAGTAGCAGAAGTAGTAGTAGCAGCAGCAGCAGTAGTAGTAGTAGTAGCTTTATTCATCCATATATCTCTTTTTACAAGGATATAGGACATGTCAAAGTATTTACACATTTAGATCAACTTAAAATAAGCTAATTCATGTACACATATATTTTACAGACTTCTAATTAGAGACAGTCATTAGATTTACTCCTGGTGTAGAATACTTTTCTTGCAAATAACTTATTAAATAATGTAATGCCACACTGTTCACTCATATCTCACTATCACTCACTGCACACACTATACACACATAGTTATATAACACTTTACTCACTACAAACACACACACACACACACACACACACACACACACACACACACACACACACACACTGGTGATCTCTGGGCCATTTTCTGTACCACTACTTCCCATGGGCTATCCTGAAAAACTGAGTCCGCCTCCTTCCATAACGAGTGAGATGTTGACCTCAGAAAGAGGAAGAAGTGTTAGTATTGTGCTATGCATAGCCTGGGGGTAAGTATTTCTAGAAAGGAAAGAAGAAGGGGAGAGAAAACATAAAGTGAATGTGTTACATGGAATATTGGATGTCTTATAATCATTAACATTATTATTTATTTGTATAACATTTTTTATCAAACCCCTACTCCGTTTTATCTAAGTAATCCTTCAATGTATAAAGGTACTTTTTAGCTGCCTTTTTAAATATGTGTATTTATGCAATTTCTTTAATCTCTTTTGGTAATTTATTTTTCAGTTTTATTCCTTGGTAGAAAATGCTGTTTTGAGTTTTATGTTTATTTTTTCTTGGTAAATGTAAGTTGAGTCTATCAGTTGTAGCATGGTCATGGACAGAGCTGTTTGTGCAGTAATTACCAATGTTATTTTTGATGTGTACAACTGACTGGTAAATGTATTAACACGGGGCAGTTAAAATCCCTATGTGTTCTGAACAGATCCTTACAAGAAATGTGACTAGTATTTTTGGATATTGTTCTTATGGTTCATTTCTGGAGTTTGAAAATTGTTCTCATATTTTGTGCTTTTGCTTTCCAAAAAAGAATGCCATTGCTAAGATTTGAGTGTACATATCAATAACATGTAACTAAAAGAAACTGCATGTTACACACTGATGACAGGATTCTAAGGGCATAACATGCTGATGACATTCTTTTTGCAAGTACCTTTTGTGTTCACGCCACTTCAACTGATAATCAATATTCGTTCCTAGAAATTTTGCATTTGTTACACACTCTATAAAGGTAATACCTACATTTAATTTAACATGGTCATTTTTCCTCTTCAAACTGAAATTCATGGCATTAGTTTTCTTTATGTTGAACATCACTTTATTGCTTACTGACCAATCATAAACTTCCTTGAGAGTTTCATTTGCTTTCGTGGCAAGGAGTTCTTTTGTTTTCTCAGTGACTATAATATTGCTGTCATCAGTGAAGAGAATTTTTTCACCATGAGCAACACTACTTCAAAAGAATGGAACGGTATAGTTCCTAATATGCTGCCTTGCGGAACCCCTATATTAATGTATTTTGATTTGGATAAGTGTTTTACCTTATGTTTAGATCTAGTTGAAGTACAAGGTGCAACAATAAAGTAATGAGACTGATTTCCTTTGCAAGATGTGCAACCCTGTAGGCTTGTGTAGGCACAATATCTTTGGCCTTGGTCTATAAACTACTTCTAGTCCAAGTGGCACATCGATGCAACTCCTCAGTCGTGAGTTGTGCTGTAATATGTTAACATGTGTTTGTGTCTATCATCACGGAAATGAAACAGCATAATATTGCGCAATGGTATGCCAAAAATGGCTCTCAGCACTATGGGACTCAACTGCTCAGGTCATTAGTCCCCTAGAACTTAGAACTAATTAAACCTAACTAACCCAAGGACATCACAAACATCCATGCCCGAGGCAGGATTCGAACCTGCGACCGTAGCGGTCTTGCGGTTCCAGACTGCAGCGCCTTTAACAGCACGGCCACTTCGGCCGGCAATGGTATGCCATTTATTTTTGCATTAAACTGGGTGAAAACGCGATGACAACTTACAGTAAGCTTCAGAAGGCTCTTGGAGAGGAGGTTATGTTGAGAGCTCAAGTTTTTCTTTGGCATAAAATGTTTAGTGAAGGCAGAATGAATGTTGAAGATGAAGACTGCAGTGGACGACCATGCATGCTTGTGTGTTTCTTTGATTCCAAGGGAATTGTTCATAAAGAGTGAGTGCCTCCTGGACAGACAGGTAACCAATATTACTACAAAGAAATTTTACAAAACTTTCGTAAAAGAGTTTGTCGTGTCTGTGCCAACATTGTTGATAATTGGATTCTGCACCACGATAATGAGCCATCCCATACTGCTCTGCCAGTACAGCAATTTTCAACCTCAAAACAAATTTCAGTACTACCACTTTATTCACCAGATATCGCTCCATGCGACTTTTTTCTGTTTCCAAGAGCAAAACGGCGGTCAAGGGACACCATTTTCAAACAACACAAGATGTCCAAAAAGTTGTGATGTGGGTCTTGGTAGATATTACAGAAGATGAGTTCAAGAAACGTTACCATAAATTGCAGAAGCGCTGGAAAAAGTGTGTGCAATCAGAAGGGAACTACTTTGAATGAGACAACACTAAACTTGACTAAAACGTTAGGCAACATTTTTTTTCACATCAGTCTCATTACTTTACTGTTGCACCTCATATATGTTATCTCTACTCTTTGTACCTTATCTGTTAGGTATGATCGAAACCAGTCATTAGCTACCCCTCTTATTCCTAGTACCTCTAATTTACTTAATAGAATATTGTGATCGACTGTGTCAAACGCCTTAGAAAGATCCAAAAATATGCCTGTGACACACTCATCTTTATCAAAAGCATCAAGTACACCTTTTGTGAATTCTACTATGGCTGACTCAGTATTTTTGCCACTTCGGAAACCAAACTGTGATTCACATAAAAGATTGTATTTATTCAGGTAGTTGATTAATCTGTCTCTCATAATTGCTTCCATTATTTTTAGAATACTGACAGCAGGGAAATGGGACAGTAATTTTCTATGTCCTCTGCATTACCTTTCTTAAGCAAAGGTACAACTCCTGCCTGTTTTAACTGCTTTACAAATGTCCCTGATGTGAAGGATTCATTTATTACATTTGTTAAGGTGTCTTGTATAATCCCTATGCTCCCTATGCATTGTTTCAGTACACACAATGGTACTCCATCTAAGCCTACTAACCTCGTTTTTTCGTTTTTGAAGAGTTTTATTGACTTCATTCTCTGTGATTAGAAGTAACATCATTGTAGTTAGTGCAACATTATTTACAGATGTTATACTTGTATTGGGGAATTTTTGGTGTAACATCACTGCAATACCTGAAAAATGCTTGTTTACATAGTTTGCTAAGTGTTGTGGATCATTTATTACCTTATCCCCCTCCCTTGGCAGTATGTTATTCTGCATTTGTTTGCCTCTCCCCGTTTCCTTTTTTTATAACATCCCAGACTGCTTTGTTTTATTCTCTGCATTATATATTATTTTGTCATTAAATTAGTTTTTTGCAGCAATCATCACCTTCCTATAGATCTTTTTGTATCTATGATAGAAATTTAAGAATTCTGGATCATTGTGAATCTTTTTCATGGAACTGAGGTGTTTAAGTGTTTGGGAGGACTTCTTAATACCTGCTGTTATCCATCTGTTTTTGTGAGATGTTGATACAGACATGATTACTTTTGGAAATGTCTTTCCGAAGTTCAATTTAAACAATGTCGAGAATTTATAGAATTTCATATTCACATTGGTTTCCTTATACACTTCATGCCAGCTTTGTGTTTCTAGCTCTTTTGAAAAATCTTTTATATTGACTTCTGATACTGAAGATGTCGTTTGAGGCTTGTAGTTTAGGGAATGATTCTATGCCAGATTTTATTGTTGTTATTTGACAGAGATTGACTGATAGTCCAAGATCTTTTAATTCCCGGCGGGTTCAGGGATTTTCTCTACCTCGTGATGACTGGGTGTTGTGTGATGTCCTTAAGTTAGTCAGGTTTAAGTAGTTCTAAGTTCTTGGGGACTGATGACCATAGATGTTAAGTCCCATAGTGCTCAGAGCCATTTGAACCATTTGCACCAAGATCATTTACAGCTACATCACATTTTTCCCTGTCCATATTTGTGGCCACATGGTCAATTACTGATGCAGTCGTTTTAGTAACCCTTGTTGCACTATTGACCAATAGGGACATGCCAAAACTTTTAAGGATGTTTATGAAGATGCTGCTGGATTCATTTATGATATTAGTGTTGATCTTAATGTCCCCACACAGAATTGTGTTGACCTTTGTACTTGAGACTTTATCTAGAACTTCTGTTAATTTATTGAACCATTCACATCAGGGACATTTCCAGAGCAGTTAAAACAGACAAGAGTTGTATCTTTCCTTAAGAAAGGTAATGCAGAATATATAGAAAATTACTGGTCCATTTCCGTGCTGTCAGCATTCTCAAAAATAATAGAGGCAATTATGAGAGACAAATTAATGAATTACCTGAATAAATACAATCTTTTAAGCGAATCACAGTTTGGTTTCTGAAGTGGCAAAAATACCAAGTCAGCCATAGTAGAATTCATAAACGTTGTACTTGATGCTCTTGATAAAGATGAGTGTGTCACAGGCATATTTTTGGATCTTTGTAAGGCGTTTGATACAGTCGACCTATTAAATAAATTAGAAGCATTAGGAATAAGAGGGGTAGCTAATGACTGGTTTCGATCATTCCTAGTAGACAGGGTACAAAGAATAGAGAGAACACATACTTGAAATAGATCTAAACATTTAGTAAAACACTTATCATAACAAAAATACTTTAATATAGGGGTTCCGCAAGGTAACATATTAGGACGAACACTATTCCTGATATACATCAGTGACTTTCTCATGGTGAAAAAATTCGCTTCACTGATGACTACAGTATTATAGTCACTGAGAAAACAATAGTACTCCTTGCGAGAAAGCAAATGAAACTCTCAAGGAAGTTTATGATTGGTCATTAAGCAATAAAGTGACATTGAACACAAAGAAAACTAATGCCACGTATTTCAGTTTGAAGAGGAAAAATGACGATGTTAAATTAAATGTAGATGGCACCTCTATACACTGTGTAACAAATGCAAAATTTCTAGGAATGAATATTGTTTCTCAGTTGAAATGGTGTGAACACACAAAGGTACTTGCTATCAGAATGTCAACAGCATGTTACGCCCTTAGAATCAGATTTACCTATGCCACTACCAGCCATGAGCGCAAGTTACACCCGACGGCTCGCCGCACCACGACGCCAATTGTGAGATCTCTGCGCCTCTGTAGAACATTGGAAGAGCCTGAATGGTTTCGGCGTCGCAGCCACACTCGCCGACGATGGTCATTCGATGTGGTGCAAACCCGCACTCCATCGATGAACGCAGTCTGACACCATTCTCCAGCAGTTTTCTTTTCCCGCTCGTGAATCCATTCCAAACACAGCAGTTAGTGTTGTGGTGTTCACGAAAGGCTGCGTATGGGACGATATTTCCATAGTCCGCCTGCTGCTTTATGGATCCATCGTGAGAATGGTCGCAGAGTCTTGCAGAGAATCTAGCAGTTGTTGGTGGACAGCAGGTGCATATGTGGAAGGGTTACGATGTGCTCGGAGCACAATACGGCGGTTGTCCCATGCGGTGCTCAGATACGGTGGACCCGACTTTGACGACAAGTATACATATAACCATGTTTCCACGCAGTCCAATTCTAGGTCACTTTCGCATCCGAATGCCCCTCAGTTCTAGATGTTGCACGATTTGATTAGTCAGCCGAATGGAGGCCCACAATGAGGCCTCTTTCAGAATTTTTTGACGACGATACCGCTGTGTCACACGACACAATTACGCAGTATGCTCGTGTCCTTCACACTTAAAACTCAGCATTTAACGCTGTTCATGGCTCTTGTACACTGATCAGCCAGAACCCTATGACCACCGACCAACTATCGATGTAAATCCGACCAGGCGATAGCAGCGTCACCTGGCGAGGAATTAATGCTAGTCAAACACAACGCCCTGGTGCATGTAGTACCAGAGAGCGTACTCTCCGTGTTTAGGGATGGGAAAGCGAGCGATCTACACACATCAAAAACAGTTGTGCATCACCACGGATCTTGAAGATATACGTTGACTGTGGATATTGTATCACAGACACAGTCCGTTTGACTGTTCAGAGATGATTCTAAACCATCCCAAAGACGTAAACAATCATGCATGAGCAGCGCCCATTAGACGGTGGGGGTCCGACAGACGATCATTTCCAGTCATTCCACCAGGAAGGAGGTAAATGGCTCGTGTTGCCTGTAGTTCAACCATGCCTAGACGTCAATACCGCGGTTCGACCGCGTCCGCATTGTTACTTTGAGCCAGGGAGGGCTCTCAACAAGGGATGTGTCCAGACATCTTGAGGTGAATCAAAGTGAAGTTGTTCGGACATGGAGGAGATACAGAGAGACAGAAACTGTCCATGAAATGAGTAGTTCAGGCCGCCCAAGGGCTACTGCTGCAGTGGATGACTGCTACCTACGGATTATGGCTCGGAGAAACCCTGACAGCAACGCCACCATGTTGAATAATGCTTTTCGTGCAGCCACAGGACGTAGTGTTACAACTCAAACTGTGGGCAATAGGTTGCATGATGCGCAACTTCACTCACAATGTCCATGGCGAGGTCCGTCTTTGCAACCGCGACACCGAGCAGCGCGCCAGAGATGGGCCCAACAACATGCCGAATGGACCGCTCACGATTGGCATCACGTTCTCTTCACCGATGAGTGTCGCATATGATTTCAACCACACAATCGTCGGAGACGTGTTTGGAGGCAACCCGGTCAGGAAGAACGCATTAGACACACTGTCCAGCGAGTGCAGCAATGTGGAGGTTCGCTGCTGTTTTCGGGTGGCATTATGTGGGGCCGACGTGCGCCGCTGGTGGTCATGGAAGGCGCCGTAACGGCTGTACGACACGTGAATGCCATTGTCCTACCGATTGTGCAACCATATCGGCAGCATATTGTCGAGGCATTCGTCTTCATGGAGGACAATTCACGCCCCAGTAGTGCACTTCTTGTGAATTACTTCCTTCATAATAACGACATCGCTCGACTAGAGTGGCCACCACGTTCTCCAGACATGAGCCCTATGGAACATGCATGGGATAGATTGAAAAGGGCTGTTTATGGACGACGTGGCTCACCAAACACTCTGAGGGATCTGCGTCGAATCGGCGTTGAGGAGTGGGACAATCTAGACCAACAGTGCCTTAATGAACTTGTGGATAGTATGCCACGATGGATGCAGGCATGCATCAATGCATGAGGTCGTGCTACTGGGTATTAGAGGTACCGGTGTGTACAGCAGTCTGGACCACTACCTCTGAGGGTCTCGCTGTATGGTGTAAAACATGCAATGTGTGGTTTTCATGAGCAATAAAAAAGGCAGAACGATGCTTATGTTGATCTCTATTCCAATTTTCTGTACATGTTCTAGAGTTCTCGGGGGTGATGCAAAACTATTTTTATGTGTGTATATTAGTTTTACTGAGAGCAGATCTTGATGGCTCGGAGACTCAGCATGAGCGTTTGGGAAACTACACTACATGTCCTGTGTTCAGAGAGTGCGTTGGTGAGTGTCTCTAACATATGGCGAAACCAAGGTGAAACCATGTCCAGACGTAGTGGAGTTGGGCAGCCACCCCTCATTACAGATGTCGGGAGTCGTAGGCTGGGCAGACTGGTAAAGCAGGCCAGTTGGCGAACTGTCGTGGAAGTAACATCAGACTTAAATGCTGGCTAGAGTGTAAGTGTGTCTGAAGACACAGTGCAGTAAGCACTCCTAATGATGGGCCTTCGCAGCAGACGAGCCATTCATGTGCCAAAGTTAACACCACGACATTGGCAACTATGACTAAAACGGCACATGACCTTCGGCAATGAACGGTGGCACAGTGGCAGAGCGTTGCATGGTCTTATGAATCCCAATACCCTCTTCATCATTTCGATGGGAATCCGTCGTCTTCCAGCATCTTGAGACTTGCACTGTGCGATGGAGACAAGCTTCCAGGGGCTCCACTGTGCTCAGGACTACATTCAAATGGGCATCCATGGGTCCAGAAGAGTTTGTGCAAGGCACTATGGCTGCCAAGGAGTATCGTACACTGGTTGCAGACCACGTACACCTCTTCATGACGATCTTGTTCCCCAACGGCAGTGGCATTATTAGGTAACGTAACGTACCATATCACAAGGTCAGGAGTGTGATGCAGTGGTTGAAGGAACACAATGGCGCAATGCAATTGATATTCTTCCCCCCCAACTCGCCAGATCTGAATCCGATTGAACACGTCTCGGATGTGATTGAACATGGGGTCAGAGCTCATTGCCCCCCTCCCTGGATTTTACGGGAATGAGGCGACTTATGGGTGCAGATGTGGTGATCACTACCTCCACCGATGTGACATGGGCTCAGTGTTTCCATGTCAAAACGCTCCACTGTTGTTATCCGTGCCAAATGTGCACATACCAGCTAATAGGTATGTCGTCATAATGTTCTGGCTGATCAGTGTATGTCCTATCAATCTACCTAACAACACTAAACACGATGCGATCTGATGTCCTTTCTAAATGTCTCAGAGAATTACCACCCTAAAATTTACATGCTGACGGATTGTGTGCACATGTTCGACGTTACCATTTTATTTTACTTTGTCTGCTCTGAGCACATCGATCTACAAAAATAGTAGGAGTAGGTATGTACCTTTATATTGCCCATCTTATTAATTAATGTCTATTTTTAAATGTTACAGGGACGAGAGGTTTGCACAGTACAGCTACCATGAGCACTCCAAGTAGAAGACCGTAGACGTGTGTGCAGGTGGTTCAGCGAACCGATGTAAAGCTTGAAGAGTGTTTGCTTTGGGATTTTTTTTTTTTTTTTTGCGGGGGGGGGGGGGGTGGGGGTGGGGGGGGGATGGGCGATCATCAGTCTCCTGACTGGTCTGATGCGGCCCGCCACGGATTTCTCTCCTGTGCCAACCCTTTCAACTCAGAGTAGCACTTGCAACCTACGCCCCCAATTATTTGCTGGATGTATTCCAATCTCTGTCTTCCTCTACAGTTCTTGCCCTCAACAGTTCTCTCTAGTGCCATGGAAGTCATTCCCTCATGTCTTAACAGATGGCCTATCATCTTGTCCCTTTTCCTTATCAATGTTTTCTGCATATTCCTTTTCTCTCCGGTTCTGCGCAGCACCTCCTCATTCCTTATCCTACCAGTCCACCTAATTTTCAGCATTCGGCTGTAGCACTACTTCTCAAATGCTTCGATTTTCTTCTGTTTCGGTTTTCCCACCGTCCATGTTTTATTACCCTACAATGCTGTAATCCAGACGTATATTCTCAGAAATTTCTTCCTCAAATAAGGCCTAAGTTTCATAGTCGTAGACTTCTCTTGGTCAGGAATGCAATTTTTGCCAGTGCTAGTCTGTTTTTGATGTCTTCCTTGCTCCGTCCGTCATTGGTTATTTTGATGCCTAGGTAGCAGAATTCCTCAACTTGTATATTACCCGTCCCTCCCTATAGCTTACCCTATTTTCCTCAGAATTTCGAACACCTTGCAACAATTTGACACCGTCGAGCGCTTTTTCCAGAACGTCAAATCCTACGAACTGTCTTGATTTTCCTTTAGTCTTGCTTTCATTAGCAACCCCAGCGTCAGAACTACCTCTCTGGTGCTATAAAGTACACAGTAGCAATGGTTGTAACTCGGCTGGATGTCGAATCGAAATGAGAGTTGATGACAATTACTGGAACGTCATTCGATAGTAGTTCAAGCCAGAGTTGGTGAATCTTAGTGGCTTGTAAGTAGTGACTGGACCGGCTCTCGGCAGCCCATGATCAGATGTTTTCTCTGGGAGGGAGATCCGGAAAACATGCAGATCAGAACAGCCGAACACCTTCGGAATTGAGGTAGGTCAGGATTGCAAGGGCAATATGCCGACTTGAGTAGTATTGTTTGAAGGTAATGTCACGGAGATTTCCAAGGAGGTGTACAGCCACCTGGCTGAACAGACAGGAAGTGGAACACCTGGTGTGTAGATTACCGGCTACGTGAAGCAGACGTGATACGCAGAAGCACTGCGTACCTTTAACGACGCCTGGTACTGATAACGTGGAACACTGTCTGGCGAAGTTCTTTCTCCTCGAAGGCTCGAAAAACGGATATGTCCATCGTCATGCTGTATGCAAAATTCGATATGGTCTGAAAGGCAACATGGTGCTGTGTCCACTGCTGTGGCTGGGAGCAACACTGTATACGTGGCTCTCTCTCCAGTCGTGTCAAGGGAGACCACAAGGATAGTCGCCGAGGTGATAGTCTGTGTTGCTCCAGAAGTCCCCGTACTATCTGTGTGGATACCTATTCTCTACGAGCAAGTCCATTTCCTAACTTAAGACAGTAAGGTGTGTGTGACCTTCCGGCGCCCCTCGCACGAGGCTGCTGAGATCCGTCAAGGTATTGAGTATGGCACCACTAGACCCGTGGATTCCATTATCGTACGCCATCAGTCATGAGGTCTGCCTAGCGCCAAGTATTGCTCGCGGCTAGGGTGGTGTGCGTTGAGCGTCGAAATATGAAAGGTGAAGACAGAGGCCATGTGGAGAGAGTGCAGTTTTGGAAGGGCAAGCAAATGTTATTGTTGAGAGACTGAGCAGTTTCCTGCGCTCCACTCTATTACTTTTTTATCGGTGGCCATTAGATGGTGTGCCGTGGAAGTGAACCCTAATGATTGTTGCAGACACCATTTGAGGTCCAGCAATGTTTATGGGTGCATACCTAACGTCAGCTGTGTTGGTAATGTGATGTCTGGAATGTATACCAGCGGAAGTGTACTTTACTTTGTGTAAGATGTTATTTACCCGCCTCATACTGGTTTCTATTGGGATATTCAGTCACCTATGGAAGTGAGCTGCACATTGCATCAATTTAAGTGCGCCGTTGTAACCACACTGCTTGGTGGCATTGTGTGACTCACAAAAACTGTGCATGCTAGGTGGCTTTATTTGGCTTCACACTGAAAGGTATTTTGCCGAGTGGAAAGTGGTTTTATGATGTTCGATAAAACATAATTTCACTAAACAGTTACAAGGTTAAGCTTCTGAAAGTGTATGAAATAAAATCTCAAATCCTCACAAAGCTATTCTAGGTACCAAATAAATTATAACCTTCCTGTGCTTTGATGGTTCGACTGGAAATGCAATGATCTTCATTACTTTTACGTCAACGTGTTTTCGCCGTGCGCCGCGGTTTGCGGCGCCATGTCACCTATTGCGCGGCCCCCTCCCATGTAAGTAGGCTCATTAGGTTTTTATATTGGTAACGCTACGTAGCGCTCTGTATGAAAATCACTGGCTGTGCTGTGTGCAGTCTGTGGCTGGTTTGCATTCACTATGATGAGGAATACTGTTATCCTCAGATATAATAAGCATTTATAACATGTTATTTACTTTGTAAAGCTGTTTAGACATTATTTATTCAGTTTTGTTTTAATGCTCACGTGTGAAGTTGATGTTTGAAAAGTTACTATGGCCGTTTATATATTTATTTATGTCATAAATTTGTAACACTGATGTATATGTCTATTTATATTCTTTTGTAAATCCCGTATTACCACAGATGTTATCTGCATTGTTATGTTATTTAACGATGTTTCCTGTAACTTTGTGATTGTATTCTCATGTTATAAAATTGTAATTGACACCAGTTTATCAAACTAAGTTACATTTCACTGCACACGTTTCTGTTGGTAATAGTACACGCACAATATGTGAAAAAAAGGGACTGTTAGTGCTTGCACGTGTGTTAATAATTCAGCAAGGGACTGGTTAACAGCATTGCTGGTTCTAAGGACATTTCAAACAAAATTTTTGTGAGCGCACAGGTGGTGGTTTATGGACTTGCTATATTGTCTGCAAGACTCTTCGATGGTGACTGTGCACCTGCAGAGTCGCAACAGATGGATGCTGGCCGTCTCTACAAGGACTGCAGTGAGTCTGCAGCTTTGATGACCCACCAATACCATGCTCTCTACCAGGACTACAGTGGGTCTGCTCTGTGATGACCTACCTACCAATATTCTTCAAAACTTCGACTGACTCTGCTGTGGGTTTGCTCTGTTGTGGCCCATTAGCTGTCTGCGTGTTAAGAGTCAGCACTGTCTTTCCGTTGGAAGGACAACACTACTTCTTCAAGACTGCATGAAAATCAAATACTTCCGTGTGCATTTTCTTTTACTGCTCAGACTTTGAGAAAAAAAAAAACACTGCAATTTTACTGTGATAAATGATCAGGACTGTCTTTATGGACAGTGAGAAAATTTTAGCTTTTGACCAACATTGTATCGATAAGTGTGTGCATTTGATATATATTTGTTAGCGTTAATATAAATTTTTTTTTAACAAATATGTTTTGGCCAGTGCCCAAAACAATTTGTAAAATTATTTGTGGGGAGCATGGGGGCTATGTAAGTAGGCTGTTTAAGTTTTTATATTGGTAACGCCACGTAGCGCTCTCTATGAAAATCGCTATCTGTGCTGTGTGGAGTCTGTAGCTGGTTTGCATTGTTGGAAGTTGCTGTTGTAGTATTGGGCAGTTGGCTGTTAACACCGCGTAGCGTTGCGCAGTTGGAGGTGAGCCGCCAGCAGTGATGGATGTGGGGAGAGAAATGGCGGAGTTTTGAGAGCGGATGATATGGACGTGTGTCCATCAGAGAGACTAAATTTGTAAGACTGGATGTCATGAACTGCTATATATATTATGACTTTTGAACACTATTAAGGTAAATACATTGTTTGTTCTCTATCAAAATTTTTCTTTTGTTATCTGTGCCTATCAGTAGTTAGTGCCTTCAGTAGTTTGAATCTTTTATTTAGGTGGCAGTAGTGGCGCTCGCTGTATTGCAGTAGTTCGAGTAACGAACATTTTTGTTAGGTAAGTTAAAAGATATAGGTTATTGTTAGTCAGAGCCATTCTTTTGTAGGGATTATTAAAAGTCAGACTGCGTTGCGCTAAAAATATTGTGTGTCAGTTTAGTGATGATCAGAACACGTAAAGAGAGAAATGAGTACGTTCAATTTTGCTCAGCTGTTTGAAAATCAAACAACGTAAGGGGTTTACCAGCACAGTAATTCATAAAAATTTTTTCAAGGGGACGTTTCAGTTCGAGTCATCCCTCAGGCATGGGTGTGTGTGTTGTTCTTAGCATAAGTTAGTTTAAGTAGTTTGTGAGTGTAGGGACCGATGACCTCAGCAGTTTGCTCCCTTAGGAATTCACACACACTGATATGTTTTCTTGTGTATTTCGACTATTAGTTGATGTGCAGACTGCATTTAAAAATGGAAGTTGGCAATTACTCGCTGTTTTTAAAGTTGGTTTAAATTTTCTTTTAGTGATAAGGTTTTACGAAGCGTTTTAAGCGGAGCAGTGGTTTATTAAAGTACACTGTCAATTAGTTACTGCATATTGGAATCATCGACTCATTAATTCACGGCACTGATCATAAACTGTTTTGATACTGGACGTTTACCACTAATGTTTTATTTCCAGAATGAGTTTTTCACTCTGCAGCGGAGTGTGCGCTGATATGAAACTTCCTGGCAGATTAAAACTGTGTGCCCGACCAAGACTCGAACTCGGGACCTTTGCCTTTCGCGGGCAAGTGCTCTACCATCTGAGCTACCGAAGCACGACTCACGTCCGGTACTCACAGCTATACTTCTGCCAGTATTTCATCTCCTACCTTCGAAACTTTACAGAAGCTCTCCTGCGAACCTTGCAGAACTAGCACTCCTGAAAGAAAGGATATAGCGGAGACATGGCTTAGCCACAGCCTGGCGGATGTTTCCAGAATGAGTTTTTCACTCTACAGCGGAGTGTGCGCTGATATGAAACTTCCTGGCAGATTAAAACTATGTGCCCGACCGAGACTCGAACTCATGCTACTTTGCTAGCTGCCCGTGCACAGAAACCACAAACTCTCGTCCTGCACTTTACACGAGCGCGCTGCTTGAAAAAAATAAAGTGTTTTCAGAAGCGCACCGTTTCAATGGCGTTACAGTGGTAACAGATAGCTAGCTATCCACGGTGTTGATCGCAGTTCAGTCTGTGGCGTCATTTGGAGCACTGACTTATAAGACCCCAGTTACCTGCCATTAAAAAAAGTGTCCCCAGATACTTATTTCACCCAGCCCCACGTTCCACATCTTGTCAGATTAATGTTTAGCCACGTTTGACACGAAATAAGCAGCGAATGTACTGCTATCCCGGACAGCATACTCACCTGACACATCGATAATCCAACCTGGCTGAGATGAGACTGCTTGTCAGTTTACCCACCAGCGTCCTCCAGTAACCACTGACTGCCGGGTGAAATTTCAATTCCCTTAAATATATCGTGCCATTCTTTGATGCCTTACCACGACATTAAGACCTTTTCCTATTGTCGGGAATATGAATAACTACAAATCCTCAACCAATGTACACACCATGTGGCATATTTTCTTAATTCTTTTAACAATGAAACAAATTCAGTACACTTCTTTCCTATAACCCTATCAACTTAAGTGTCGTTGCGTACCTAATCTGTAATGTGAAGACGGTGTCAGTCACATGTACTCTTCTTGCTGTCGCAGTTTTCATAGTTTTTTTCCCTACTTCCAACGTCTATTTCTCTGTCAGTTTGTGGAAAGGTGCAAGCACGACGTTTTCCTGATGGTCTCAAATCTCCCTTTTAATGAGAAGAAAAAATGGAACAAGAATAGCGTGATAACATAACTTTTCACAATCGCTGTTGATCTTAATAGTATAGCTCGTTCGTTTTTCTTGTATTCTGATCGGGAGGGGTCATTCTAATCTCCTACTAGTTTATCACTTCCTATACGCCATGAGATAACAACACAGTACATCCTGAACGAAATTCTTACTCATTAGCGGAGTGCATGCCGATGTAAGGCAAGTAAGGGTCATATTCACCATACGTGGCAACGTGGATGAAGCTAGTGATTGAATGGAGCTTGCGTCAGTGCGTAAGTATTGCTCATGTAGTACGATGCTGCATATGAAAGGAAAACATCTGTAGATCCAGTGCCGAGTCCATTTACAGGATATTTCATATTTTGGTATAGTTACGTCCTCAACAGTTTTCAGTTGTTGATAGGACCGTTATTCATCAGTCTGTTTGAATTGTGAGATAGTTTTTCATTTTGAGGTGTTACAGCCGGCCTGAGTGGCCGTGCAGTTCTAGACGCTACAGTGTGGACCCGAGTGACCGCTCCGGTCGCAGGTTCGAATCCTGCCTCGGGTATGGTTCAAATGGTTCAAATGGCTCTGAGCACTATGGGACTTAACATCTATGGTCATCAGTCGCCTAGAACTTAGAAGCACTTAGACCTAATTAACCTAAGGACATCACACACATCCATGCCCGAGGCAGGATTCGAACCTGCGACCGTAGCGGTCACGCGGTTCCAGACTGAAGCGCCTAGAACCGCACGGCCACACCAGCCGGCACCTCGGGCATGGATGTGTGTGATGTCCTTAGGTTAGTTAGGTTTAATTAGTTCTAAGTTCTAGGCAACTGATGACCTCAGAAGTTAAGTCGCATAGTGCTCAGAGCCATTTTCACCATTTCAACCATCAGGTGTTACACATACCTAAATAAATAAGGAGAAAACGCCCTTATAATTGTCCATGAATGTGCCCGATCTCCGTTGTGTACTAGCCTTTGACAAACGTAGTCGAAACGTATATAGTGGAATTCTAATATATCCGCACTAAAGCGTATTATATAATTCAGCTGCGGCAAACCGTTGAAAGCCAGTGACTACATTTGAACTTTAATCTTTGAGTAAATGAGATATTGTGCTCACGGTTTCAATGCCTTGAAACATTCGTCTTCAAACGAAATCTGGACCGTAAGCGAACATGAACGCAGTCTGACTACTTACTCTGTATGCCGTAGTGAGCAGGAACTTTCTCATAGCACAACGGAATAATGGAATGGGGATTTAACATAAACTAAATCAAGATAACATGAAACAGTAACCATTTCAGTAAATTTCATCTAGCTGCCTTCTATCAGCGGATGTGAATTACACTTCATAGTTGTTCTTCGTTCAATGCACACGTATGTGCACTCTGCATCCTGCAACACCTAATGAAATCGAATTACACGGTAGCTAAAAATCGACGTCTTCGTCACCGCCAACATGTGGCTTGAAGTTCCAATGCCACACATACTTACCCTGTTAGCTGAAAACTGCATGGAAAACGAAATAATCACTTGCTGGGGGCAGATCCTTCACTTTCTTCGTGAAAGGTAATAGAACTGAATCTCTCTCCTGAACGAGGTTCTTTAGGAGGCACATGCGAGGAACTAAACAAACATCAGGAGAGTGGAAAATAATTTCGTAAGAGTCGAATGTTACGTTAAACTCAATGAAGCGTTCTTATGTTGTGCAGAAAAAGAAAACAAAGCCTCTTGTACATGAATGGACCACGTGACTTTCCATCGCCATACATTTACAAAAGCAGAAAGAACAATCCTACATTCGTAGCAACGTCTATAATAATACTTAATGGGTGAAAATGGAAAGCGATAAATTACTATCAACTTCGTATAAATGAATAGAAAACGAAGTGTACAGGCAGACGCCGAGTCGAGCAGACGCACTAGCAGTGATGGCAGTGCAGCAGTTGTCTGATACACAATAATTTAGTTTAGATTCTGGTATTTGTTTGTTTTTTTCACGTTCTTCATCAAAGAAGTGAACTTCACCTGTGTATTTTACTGTGTAGGCTAGTGGTTGGTAAATTACTGTAAGTTTTTGTTTTTGCGCAAATCTTGGTGCATATTTATTAGACAGTTTTGCTTCTAATTATCGTTCCTGTCATATCGCTAAATACTGGCCATTTCTACTGGGACTCCGCGTACGAAGTACAGTAGCTGTCCATCCCCAGCAGGTTCATATTCCGATGGTAGCTATTTACAGGCAATTTATGTTTTAAACCAAGTTCAGTTAGGCTCTGGACAGGAGGGGGAGGGATGGGGGGAAGTGGGGAAGGGTGAGGGACGTTGAGGCTAGGAGAGAGAGGGAGGAGAAAGGATGGAGAAGGAGAGAGAGGAAGAGAGAGGGAGAAAGGGAAAGAGAGAGAGAAAGGAGAAAGGGAGGGGGAGAGAGGGGGGAAGAATTTAATAAAATGTTTTATTTACTAACTACACTCCTGGAAATTGAAATAAGAACACCGTAAATTCATTATCCCAGGAATGGGAAACTTTATTGACACATTCCTGGGGTCAGATACATCACATGATCACACTGACAGAACCACAGGCACATAGACACAGGCAACAGAGCATGCACAATGTCGGCACTAGTACAGTGTATATCCACCTTTCGCAGCAATGCAGGCTGCTATTCTCCCATGGAGACGATCGTAGAGATGCTGGATGTAGTCCTGTGGAACGGCTTGTCATGCCATTTCCACCTGGCGCCTCAGTTGGACCAGCGTTCGTGCTGGACGTGCAGACTGCGTGAGACGACGTTTCATCCAGTCCCAAACATGCTCAATGGGGGACAGATCCGGAGATCTTGCTGGCCAGGGTAGTTGACTTACACCTTCTAGAGCACGTTGGGTGGCACGGAATACATGAAGACGTGCATTGTCCTCTTGGAACAGCAAGTTCACTTGCCGGTCTAGGAATGGTAGAACGATGGGTTCGATGACGGTTTGGATGTACCGTGCACTATTCAGTGTCCCCTCGACGATCACCAGTGGTGTACGGCCAGTGTAGGAGATCGCTCCCCACACCATGATGCCGGGTGTTGGCCCTGTGTGCCTCGGTCGTATGCAGTCCTGATTGTGGCGCTCACCTGCACGGCGCCAAACACGCATACGACCATCATTGGCACCAAGGCAGAAGCGACTCTCATCGCTGAAGACGACACGTCTCCATTCGTCCCTCCATTCACGCCTGTCGCGACACCACTGGAGGCGGGCTGCACGATGTTGGGGCGTGAGCGGAAGACGGCCTAACGGTGTGCGGGACCGTAGCCCAGCTTCATGGAGACGGTTGCGAATGGACCTCGCCGATACCCCAGGAGCAACAGTGTCCCTAATTTGCTGGGAAGTGGCGGTGCGGTCCCCTACGGCACTGCGTAGGATCCTACGGTCTTGGCGTGCATCCGTGCGTCGCTGCGGTCCGGTCCCAGGTCGACGGGCACGTGCACCTTCCGCCGACCACTGGCGACAACATCGATGTACTGTGGAGACCTCACGCCCCACGTGTTGAGCAATTCGGCGGTACGTCCACCCGGCCTCCCGCATGCCCACTATACGCCCTCGCTCAAAGTCCGTCAACTGCACATACAGTTCACGTCCACGCTGTCGCGGCATGCTACCAGTGTTAAAGACTGCGATGGAGCTCCGTATGCCACGGCAAACTGGCTGACACTGACGGCGGCGGTGCACAAATGCTGCGCAGATAGCGCCATTCGACGGCCAACACCGCGGTTCCTGGTGTGTCCGCTGTGCCGTGCGTGTGATCATTGCTTGTACAGCCCTCTCGCAGTGTCCGGAGCAAGTATGGTGGGTCTGACACACCGGTGTCAATGTGTTCTTTTTTCCATTTCCAGGAGTGTAAAATATGACTATAACACACATTTTATGCTTGCATGAGGTGATATTTTCTTTTATTCTTTTGGCGGATGATGACTGCAGTGCCAGTTCTGAAGGCAATATGATGGTTTCTTTGTGATTAATTACAGTTTAACAATTTACGGATTTTTTCCCTTTACTTCTACTGAGGAACATTGCTTCTTGCCAAATTTCACGATTCCAGATCGACCGGAAGTACTCTACGGGTTTTGATGAGTTACTGACTATCAAAATATGTTACACAAATGGCTGTATCTTTTGATTACATTGACACAGAAGCTTGAAAGTCTTACACCGCCAAGGGCCCTTAGGTTTTAGTATGTGTCATAAATTTCAACTTGATATGCCTACCCGTTCCTGAGCATAATGGGCCTTAACGGAAGGACAGATAAGCAAACAAACAGATGAACGGCAAAGTGATCTATATGGATTGCGGTATAAAACTATAAAAGGACCCCAAAAAAGTCAGCTTTTTATCATTCTCACTCGTTTGTACAGTCTCTACATTATAAAACCAGTTCCTCGAGTAGATAAAGTTTCTTTCCGTTCCCATCTACGTGCATCACCTCTAAATCCTCTTCTGTGTCTTTCAGGGGCTGACCAGTCGCACCTATACGTTTGGCAACCACCGATCTACCGTAATTGCACAGTCAAAAAGTGTCTGCAAGCTTCCTATTTCTTGTCGAAAATTCGCTCCCCGTCTGCCCTATTATACATACTGATCAGCCAGAACATTATGACCACCTACCTAATAACTGGTATGTCCACCTTTGGCACGGATAACAGCGGCGACAGGTAGTGGCATGGAAGCAATGAGGCCTTGGTAGTCGCAGGACGGAGTTGGTACCACATCTGCACACACTTTCAATCACACCCCAGATATACTCGATCGGGTTCAGGTCTGGCTGGCTGGGAGACCAGAACATCAATTGAAACTCGTCGCTGCGTTCCTCCGACCACTCCATCGCACTCCTGGCCTTGTGACATGGTGCATTATCTTACTGAAAAATACTACGTCCGTCAGGAAACATAAACGTCATGAGGACGGGTACGTGGTCTGCAACCGGTGTACGGTACTCCTTAGTCGTCATGATGCCTTGCACGAGCTTCATGCGCCCATGGGCGCCCACACGATTGATCCCCAGAGCATAATTGCACCACCTCCAGTTTATCTGTCTCTTGCAGTATAGGCGTCAAGGAGCTGTTGCCCTGGAAGACGAGAGATTCGTGCCCTCCCATCCACATGGAGAAGGTATCGGGGTTCATTAGACCATGCAATGATTTTCCACTGTGTCAACGTCCGTTTCAGTCGTAATTGCCATTGTCATGGAGTTAATATTGGCACATGCATGGGCCGTCGGCTGTGGAGGTCCAATCTTTAGGAGTGTTCGGTGCGCTGTGTGGTCAGACACAGTTATGCTCTGCCCAGCTTTAAAATCTGAAAATTAGTTCCGAGATAGTTCATCGCCTGGCCTGCTTTACCAGTCTGCCCAATCGACGATATCCGGCATTTGTAATGAGAGGTGGCCGCCCAACACCATGATTTCTGGACGTGACATCACCTTGGTTTCGTCAAATGTTGATACCACTCCTCGAACACCAGACTAGTCGCCCAGTTTCCGAAATGCTCGTGTAGAGCCTCCGGGTCATCACAATCTGCCGTCGGTCAAATTCAGATAAATCACGCGCCTTCCGCATTCTACACACGGACAGCACGCTCACTGATACGACATACAACGTGCGTGAGACTGACTAGTAGTTATTCCTCGTTAGGTGACGCTGCTATCGCCTGGAGTGGTGTATATCGATAGAATGGAGGTGAACATAATGTTCTGGCTGAACAGTGTGCTTAGCGCGCACACTGTTGTGTTGGCAGAATAGCCAACACCGTGTTACTAGAGGAGGCCGAAATGTACGCGTTTTAGCTCACGCAGGCTGGCGTGAGGAGGGAAGAACTGTACTGACGTGAGGTCTGGAACATGACAAGGAATGAGAATTCACATGCGGAGGTAATTAGTTTCATACTTAACTTTAATCCATTAATGATGAACGTCGCTCTTGACGGTACATGATTCGCAATATTATCTGTTCAGAATTCATTCTAATTACTGAATATGGCGCCTTGCTAGGTCGTAGCAAATGACGTAGCTGAAGGCTATGCTAAACTGTCGTCTCGGCAAATGAGAGCGTACGTAGACAGAGAACCATCGCTAGCGAAGTCGGCTGTACAACTGGGGCAGGTGCTAGGAAGTCTCTCTAGACTAGCCCTGCCGTGTGGCGGCGCTCGGTCTGCAATCACTGATAGTGGCGACACGCGGGTCCGACGTATACTAACGGACCGCGGCCGATTTAAAGGCTACCACCTAGCAAGTGTGGTGTCTGGCGGTGACACCACACACACTATGCGTGCTGTATTTTATAAACACCTGTCTGTTCAGATTTATTTATCCTGTTCAACGTTTCATGCTTTAAGCTATATCCGGTTAACATTTTCTGCAACTAACGTCAACCGGACATTGGTGTTGTAGTTTTCTTAAAATAACAGTAGGACTTCAGAAATAACACCAGGACTTCAGGTCAGAATAACTTCGTCTTTATTTTCCAACTAAATGCTTTTTATATGCGTATCTGTATAGGATTAACTCCTGTGAGGATTATGTTCCTAACATTAGTGGCTGTATATCTAAGTAATTATAAAGAATGTCTGTCTACATTAAGCCGACGCAGTCTTTTTCGCACAGAATCATGCCCGTGCAGTGAAACGCGAGTTCAAGTACCTTCACGCAGATTCCTGCAACACATAAGTGCACCTACTTGTTCGTAACTGTGTGTGTGTGTGTGTGTGTGTGTGTGTGAGAGAGAGAGTTCATAATCGTTACCATCACTCACGTGCCGTTGGGGAGCACACACATCTAATCTTTTAAACTCTGCGAATTCCGAGTCGTCCAACCTGGTGGAAAACTCGGGAGTCGCTTCCGTGAGAAGTTGGTAGCCTATCTCGTGGGTCTCCCTCTCCTCCGAGATGCTCCGTCTCTGTCTCTCTGGCTGTATCCCCGGGTCATGTGCCGCTCCACCCCTCACCACCTCTCTCCCTCCCTCCGTGTGTGTGTGTGTGTGTGTGTGTGTGTGTGTGTGTGTGTGTGTGTGCCGGCTCGCGAGCACGTCTCATCTGGCGCGTCTCCCATGACAACGGGCCGGCAACGGGAGCCGGCGGTGGTGCTCTTCGCGGACGGCTGGGTGCGCTGCGGAGCGAGACCCGCATGCGGCCGGGCGCAGGCAGACACCTGGAGGCGCTTGCGCACGCAGGTCAGGTGCCAGCGGTAACTTATAAGCCGGCCCCACTTGCTAAGCCGCGCTCGCCCGCCGCCGCTGCTGCAGCCGCTGTCGCTGCGCATTTGTTCCCAGTTGGGTCCGGACGCTATAACTCTGTCTCCCAGCAGAGCGATACATGTGATGTAACTACGTCTTTCATCGGGCAATGTCATTAGGCTCCACTGGTGGAGGGACCTTGACTTAGGAGACGGAAACGGGCGTCATTAAAATCCATTTCTTTGTTGTTGTTGTCGTTGCGCCGGCCGGAGTGGCCGAGCGGTTCTAGGAGCTTCAGTCTGGAACCGCGCGACCGCTACGGTCGCAGGTTCGAATCCTGCCTCGGGCATGGATGTGTGTGATGTCCTTAGGTTTAAATACACTCCTGGAAATTGAAATAAGAACACCGTGAATTCATTGTCCCAGGAAGGGGAAACTTTATTGACACTTTCTTGGGGTCAGATACATCACATGATCACACTGACAGAACCACAGGCACATAGACACAGGCAACAGAGCATGCACAATGTCGGCACTAGTACAGTGTATATCCACCTTTCGCAGCAATGCAGGCTGGTATTCTCCCATGGAGACGATCGTAGAGATGCTGGATGTAGTCCTGTGGAACGGCTTGCCATGCCATTTCCACCTGGCGCCTCAGTTGGACCAGCGTTCGTGCTGGACGTGCAGACCGCGTGAGACGACGCTTCATCCAGTCCCAAACATGCTCAATGGGGGACAGATCCGGAGATCTAGCTGGCCAGGGTAGTTGACTTACACCTTCTAGAGCACGTTGGGTGGCACGGGATACATGCGGACGTGCATTGTCCTGTTGGAACAGCAAGATCCCTTGCCGGTCTAGGAATGGTAGAACGATGGGTTCGATGACGGTTTGGATGTACCGTGCACTATTCAGTGTCCCCTCGACGATCACCAGTGGTGTACGGCCAGTGTAGGAGATCGCTCCCCACACCATGATGCCGGGTGTTGGCCCTGTGTGCCTCGGTCGTATGCAGTCCTGATTGTGGCGCTCACCTGCACGGCGCCAAACGCGCATACGACCATCATTGGCACCAAGGCAGAAGCGACTCTCATCGCTGAAGACGACACGTCTCCATTCGTCCCTCCATTCACGCCTGTCGTGACACCACTGGAGGCGGGCTGCACGATGTTGGGGCGTGAGCGGAAGACGGCCTAACGGTGTGCGGGACCGTAGCCCAGCTTCATGGAAACGGTTGCGAATGGTCCTCGCCGATACCCCAGGAGCAACAGTGTCCCTAATTTGCTGGGAAGTGGCGGTGCGGTCCCCTACGGCACTGCGTAGGATCCTACGGTCTTGGCGTGCATCCGTTCGTCGCTGCGGTCCGGTCCCAGGTCGACGGGCACGTGCACCTTCCGCCGACCACTGGCGACAACATCGATGTACTGTGGAGACCTCACGCCCCACGTGTTGAGCAATTCGGCGGTACGTCCACCCGGCCTCCCGCATGCCCACTATACGCCCTCGCTGAAAGTCCGTCAACTGCACATACGGTTCATGTCCACGCTGTCGCGGCATGCTACCAGTGTTAAAGACTGCGATGGAGCTCCATATGCCACGGCAAACTGGCTGACACTGACGGCGGCGGTGCACAAACGATGCGCAGCTAGCGCCATTCGACGGCCAACACCGCGGTTCCTGGTGTGTCCGCTGTGCCGTGCGTGTGATCATTGCTTGTACAGCCCTCTCGCAGTGTCCGGAGCAAGTATGGTGGGTCTGACACACCGGTGTCAATGTGTTCTTTTTTCCATTTCCAGGAGTGTAGTTCTAAGTTCTAGGGGACTGATGACCTCAGATGTTAAGTCCCAGAGTGCTCAGAACCATTTGAACCTTTTTTTTTTTTTTTTTTTTTTTTTTTTTTTTTTTTTTTTTTTTTTTTCGTTGCTGTTGTGGGCTTCAGTCCATTGCAGCTCTTCACGCTAGTTTACACAGCGCAGGCCTCTTAATCTGTGAATTAACCGACCGTACCAGGTCGGGTTGACAGAGGAGATAGAGGAGATCCATACAAGAGCGGCGCGTTTCTTCACAGGGTTATTTGGTAAGCGTGATAGCGTTATGGAGAAGTTTAGCAAACTCAAGTGCCAGACTCTGCAAGAGAGGCGCACTGCATCGCGGTGTAGCTTGCTGTCCAGGTTTCGAGAGGGTGCGTTTCTGAATGAGGTATCGAATATATTGCTTCCCCCTACTTATACCTCCCGAGGAGATCACGAATGTAAAATTAGAGAGATTCGAGCGCGCACGGAGGCTTTCCGGCAGTCGTTCTTCCCGCGAACCATACGCGACTGAAACAGGTTCAAAATGGCTCTGAGCACGATGGGACCTAACATCTCAGGTCATCAGTCCCCTATAACTTAGAACTACTTAAACCTAACTAACCTAAGGACATCACACACATCCATGCCCGAGGCAGGATTCGAACCAGCGACCGTAGCTGTCGCGCGGTTCCAGACTTAAGCGCCTAGAACCCCTCGGCCACGACTGGAACAGGAAAGGGAGGAAATGACAGTGGCACGTAAAGTGCCCTCCGCCACACGCCATTGGGTCGCTTGCGGAGTATAAATGCAGATGTTGATGAACCTACACTGCCCAAAGGGAACGCCCAACTAACGCCCTTACCAAGGTAATGATGTAAGCGGAAGGAACATGTACAAGGAGGAATAAAAAGATGTACCACAAGGATATATGACAAGGTCTTTTGCAAAAGGTACCAAATCCATAACAGCTAATTTAACAGGAGAGGCAAAAAACGTTTTTCAAAACAATAGCATCAGAGTAGGTTTTGTAGCTTTGTTGTTATATTTAGACAGACGTTTGGACACACTACGCCCAGTACTTGTGTTCGGTATCTACTTGTTACTGCATAAATAAAAATGGGGTTTTGTACTTTAGGGCAAAAAATTGTCTTAAGTTTGTTAACTGTTGTTCTGGAGTTTTTGATGGTGATTCGCAGTTTTCACCTGATACATCAGACTCCACAATTTAATTAAAGAATCAGAATGAACATAAAAAACGTCAGACACGTCCTCACGACTTACAGTTTCAGAGGCGCGGAGTGGCCGCGCGGTTTGATGCCTCACGTCACGGAGCTGGCGGCCAACCCCGCCGAAAGTTCGAGTCCTCCCTCGGGCATGGGTGTTTGTGTTGTCGTTAGCGTAAGTTAGCTTAAGTAGTGTGTAAGTCTAGGGACCGATGACTTCAGCAGTTGGATCCCATAGGAATTCACACATTGGAACATACAGTTTCATGTAAACAAATGTCGGCCATGTTGAGCGTGACAGCATTATCAAGACGAGCAACAATTGGCTGCCGGGATTTGTTGCATCTTGGAATCGAAATAAGACTGCATATGGCACTCATCGCCATGAACGGCACGTCTTAAGGAGAAATATGTAGCGAGTATGGTACGCTTTGGCACACATAACAGTTCTTACTATATTGGTAATGGTTCTAAGTAGTGCTATTACCTTGAAAGTTTCCTTTAACAATTCTTTTCGTTTGATTTGAACTGGTATTGGTTTGGTTGTAACTTTGCTGTTGTTTAGCTATGAGGGAGTTTGTGCATTGCCAACTGTGAGAGAAACCAAATACATCCACCTGCGACAATACATCAATTGGGCCTTTTTTTATAATCTTTCTCAAAAATGTGCCAAGTTATTAAATCAGAACTTTACAATTAATCTCTTTAATAAAAGAAAGAGGTGCCTGTGCATTAATGATCTGGCTAATAATGCTGTTCATAAATTGGTTCGTGTGCATTGATAATTTTGATAGCAAATTGATCCTGAAATGACAATGTCTTGCCTCGTAATGTAATTTCTTGGAAACGCATTGCTTGCTGCCCCCTGGACACCAGCTGCAAATTTCTACTTACTGTGGCTGAGAGCTTACTGCAATGCTCCATATAACATATAATCTATTTTATACACATCACTGAGTGAGACACTCTTTAAATAAAAATGACTAGGGTCGACGATATGGACAAAGTCAATGCTCTTACGCGAAAAATTCCTTTAACAAACTGTTTCTATACTATCTGATATATTATTAATGCTACGAAATACGTGTCACAACACTATTTAACAATGACAAAGGGCAAATGTTAGACAAAATAATTGATAAACATAAAAAATAACTTACAGTGAAAATTACACAAACTTTAATGAAAAATCTCAAGTTTCCTGATATGGGTGTCTCATTCAACAATGTTTCTAAATTACTGGCGACTGCTGTGTCACTAAATAAAATTATTACCTTCATTACTCTTCATACTATTTTTTCATCTCATAGCATCTCATTTCATTCAAAATCACTAATCGAATCTTTGTCCTCTGTTTCACAATATTCAATTTCATCACTTTACTTTGACAGAGATGCACTTAACTTTAGTCCACATTGTAACGAGTCCTCTGCTTAGCGTCTGTTTCACTACTCCTGTAATTCAAAATTGTCGCTTAACGTTTGAGACATCCGAAGTGGCTACAAATTCCAGAAATTCAAATAACAAACTCCCAATAGACCTGTTTGAACCCGTTACCAAAATTTCAGTTTTTCGGATTTAGTACCTTTTGGAAATGAGGTTCTCATACTGATACACTAACAAGTGTGGTACATTTATGCTGTGTCCTATTTTTCTCTTCTTATGGCAAACTAACCTAACACACAGTGTTAGAACCATGCTACCCGTAGAGAAAGCGGGGCAAAGAAGAATGTGCCGATCAGTCGATGCCAAATCAGGAGGAAGAATTTGGAGCAAACATGAAAAACATGTACATAATTGTCAAGCAGTACTTAAAACCTAAACATGTGTGCTTAGCAGTCAAATGAAGCACTTTCTGTATCTCCATCATGGTAGGGTACAAATAGGTCTGCAGCTTTTATGCAGTTACAATGACTGTTAGCGGAACTCTTGTATGTTGCGTAAAAGTTTTATTTGTTTATTGATGACTAATTTCGGACAGCTTGTCCACGTACATAAATCTTGCATTAGGTCCAGACGTGCATGTAAGTTACTGGCCACGAATCACATAGGTATAGCAATATACAATGTAGCTTCCACACATGAACATTACTGTATTACGTTATAGTTTGACATACAGTGATGTTCACGTGTGGACGCTACATTGTTTATTACCACTCTTACATGTTTTGTGGCCAGTAAATTACATGCATGTCTGGTTGTAATGCAAGACTTACTTGCCTGGATGATTGGCATAATGGACAAGGCGTCCGAAAGCAGTGATAAATAAAGAAATAAAAGTTCTTACGCAATTTAAGATGGTCTCTTTTCATTTATTGTAAAGCACTTTCAGTGGATGACATTAGTTGATGTTCGAAAGTGGGGACAAGCCGTAGAAAACTGTAGATATTTTCTCTAGCAGAAACGTAAAGCAGATTCTTTAATTATTGACAAAATTTCACGAAATTAATACAACGGAAACAGACGATTCTAGCTTTAAAAAACTCTTCGCACATGATGAATTGACTGTTCATTTCAAATCACAGCATAATGAAGAATTTCATTCCTAATTTTTGACACTAGCCTAATATTTCCTTGCAATTGCAGGCCA
Source organism: Schistocerca americana (assembly GCF_021461395.2). Classification (NCBI taxonomy): domain Eukaryota; kingdom Metazoa; phylum Arthropoda; class Insecta; order Orthoptera; family Acrididae; genus Schistocerca; species Schistocerca americana. The sequence goes on along the minus strand of NC_060122.1, from coordinate 265,493,785 downwards.
TAGTGCCAAAGTCGAAAAGTGGTTCGCTTCCATAAATGGCAAACGGACAAATGAATGCAATAAACTGCATACCACCACGATCTCAAAACTGATGCATTTGCTGTGTAATTTAAAATTATTCTGTCTAGAGTTCCACGATACGATTTCCAAGAAAAATAACGTTCTTCATGAAGTGAGTTTAGATGGAAAATATTAATACTTAAGTAAAGATTATTGTTACATCTTTGTAGCACTAATTCAGATGACCAAAGTTATGGAATATCTTTTCGTTTCCCATCTCAGAACAAGAGATCATTGTTTAATTTGTTTAATGAAGAACGTTTAGTTTGTTATGATATAACGTTACCTTAGCAAGGCAAATGAGCAATTAAGAACAATGAGCATTTAAATGCTATCATAACTCCCCAATTATAAGGCTGTTCACTGGATTTTTTCTTCTTTAGTTTAAGCTCTTACCGTTGATCTCACTAAAAGCTGATTGTCGTTGACTATTAATAAACGAATGAAAATACCCAACTGAATACTTCTATTTAAAATAGGTTGTCTTGCTTTCAGGGCAAAATGTCCGACTAAATATAAATATGAGTCCATGTTTTCAGTTTTTGGGGCTGCCTAACCTAGAAGCACCTTGAAGACATAGTCGTATGTCGCACAGGTACACGCCATCGGCGGGTATGTAAATGATGAGTGGATAGTAATGGTTCTCTGTGGCAGGTAGACCAGCCACCGGGGTGAATTACTGTTGTTCGTGGTTCGTGTTGTTAGCAGGCCTGTTAGCCTATAGAAGAGCGCCAGATGTTGAGTGCAGGAGACGGAGATACCGCCTAATGTTGTGTCACAGCGTTGCCGGCTCCTAATAGAGTGTGTTTCGTTGGTTTGATTTTGGTAAGGGGACCAAACAGAGACGTGATCGGTCCCAACGGATTGGGGAAGGATGAAGAAGGAGGTCGGCCGTGCCCTTTCAAAGGAATCATCCCAGGACAAAGTTTGAAAGTGGTCACATTGTGAGTCTCCATTTGGCCGGCTGGTCGAATCGTTCACTATCCAGATGTGAGGGGCATTCGGGTGCGATAGTGCCCAATGATGGTCTTCATGGGAACTTGAGGGGATTCGTATTGACATCAAGATTCCAGTCGACCACGTCCGACCACCAGCAACGAGGATTGCTGTGTTCTGTACCAAGCACATTTTATCTCTGTCTTATCGGCACCTACCATCCGAGAACACTTGAAGGAATTCCTGCAAGTTTCTGAGTTTTTCCACTCCATTACTCGGAGCCTAGCATCAATCAGACTGGCAAATTACCGTCCAGTGCGTAAGTTGCTGTTAATACCACCACAAACACGGCCACGTTTGGAGTGGTGTCCTTACTGGGAAGCATGAACTGATGCAGAATGACGTCGCGTCGTGTTCAGCGATGACTAGCGGTTCATGGTAGGTGATCACGGCGGCGACCGGCGGAGAGGTTATTTTTATTATCATTTGCTGCTGCCATTTACAAGTGACCTGCCACCAAGTTACTAAGACAGGTCACATTTTTACAATATTTCATATTCTTCAAATGTTTTGGAGAGTGTGAGGTAACGGGCGAATTGTGACCCCCTGAAAATATTCTAAGTTGGCATGGCCACATGGCTGCTTGGGCATCCAGGGCCCGGAAGCAAACACGGACGAACGTTAGCCGGACGAGAGGGGTAGCCCCAGAGCATGGTCCAGCCACGTGGCTGGGAATTCCGTTGTGACGCTGTGCTGATGAAGGAGACATGCCGGGAGAGACGAAGATGGTGGACTTTGTGAAACCTTAATGGCAGACATTTCACAGTTCATATAGAAATTAATAGTAGCCAGATGAATTATGATACCTCAAAAAGAAACATGTGTTTTACTATCACATGCACGACGATTCTGGTAGTGTAATCAGATTTTAAATATCTTTATTAGTTTAAAGTTTAGTATCTAATGGTAAATTATACAAGTAACACCCAGTAACGAATTTCCAAAATATAGACGCTTCATCCGACTTTGTCGATCGCCATGTCTTTAGAAAGTATTAGTGTAAATCTAAATTGGTATGAATTACAGGCATGTAACTTGAATATTACATGAGTTATTGGAGGTCAAAGTGGCTGATTACTATCGATCGCGACAGACCATAAGTACTCCACAATTACACGAAAAAACGGTAGCAGCATGTTTATATATATATTTCTTCATCTATGTCTTTGTTTATATATTTACTGTGTTTTAGAAAGCACAGAGACATTTGGCTACTGGCCTACCTTTTGTTGCTATTCCTTTGATATATATTTATTTAATGTCTTTATGTATTTAATAATTGTTGCGTTCTGATAATGATCAGTCCAGGGTCGTGGTCCCACGTTCGTTACAGTCCTCTGCCTTACGGCTTCTCCACCAAGGACGTGGGGGTATAGTGAGAACGAAACAATTTGCTCGTCAGCACTGTACTTGGTTCGGAATCGATGCTGCGATTACGAAAATGTGCTCTTCTTGCATGGCGTGTGCCGAACAACAATCCGCGCCACCGCGGAAATTCTTTGCGTGGCCAAAAGCCACTTCCCCTTGGCAACGCTTACACATAGATTTTGCTGGTCCATTCTGGAATGCTCGATGGTTAGTTGTGGTAGATTCATTCAGTAATTTTCCTTTTGTTGTCCGGATGTCTTCCACGACGTTATCTGCCACCATCCAAGCGTTAACCGCTATCTTTTGCATTGAAGGTCTTCCACAGACTATTGTTACCGACAATGGCCCACAATTCATGTCCGCGGAATTTCAATCATTCTGCAAGGCCAATGGTATTCAGCATCTGACGTCCGCGCCGTTTTCGCCACAGTCAAACGGTGCCGCTGAACGTTTGGTCAGGACTTTCAAGTCACAGATGTTGAATCTGAAAGAGTCGCATTCTCGGGAGGACGCGTTATTGCTCTTTTTGTCCTCGTATCGCTCTCAGCCTCGCGATGGTCGCTCGCCGGCTGAGTTGCTTCACGGTCGCCCTCATCGAACCTTGATGTCTTTGCTACATCCACCGCTTCAGGTTCCTGTGCAGCGGCAGCCACCTGCTTTTGCCCCAGGCGACGTTGTATACTATCGCAACTTTCGAGGTTCACAGCGTTGGCTCGCAGGGCGCATTCTTCGCTGCCTCGGCCGCGCTATGTATTTGGTTTTGGGGGCCTCTGGTGAGGTGCGTCGGCATCTCAATCAGCTGCGCCTCTGTCGTCGCACGGGTTCTGCCGCTCCCCGTCTGCTTTCAGCGACGGTGCCGTCCGGTCAGCGCCCTGGGGACCCATCTACTGGCTCTCCTCAGCCCCAGGTGTTACCGACGCTGCCTTCCATTTTGCCCCATGGCGACGCGCCGCCGCCGCCGCCGCCGCCTGTTCTCCCGCCGGCGACGCCCGCAGTGGACGCGTCGCTGCAACCGCCGGGCGCCTCCCTGGGTCACGCGCCGCCGATCGCTTCCCGTGACCAGCTGTCCTCCGACATGGAACTCTTGCCCGCTCCGGACCACATGGCGTCTTCGCCCGTCGGGTGCCCCGACCCGATGGAGGTCGACCCTTCGGCCCCTCCTGTCTCTTTACGGGCGCGTACACCGCATGTTGGCGTGCACCCTGGACTAGGTTTTCAGGCGTTTCCTAGCTCCCCTCGGACCGAATGGGAGGGTGCGGGTGGCACAGCCTCGCCTGTTGTTAGGCTCTCCACCTCGTCGCATACGTCACCATGGGGTCCTCCCCACGGCGGGCGGAAGCCTTATAACACAACCGTACGCCGATTTGCGGGGGAGGAATGTGGTGTCACCGCCAGACACCACACTTGCTAGGTGGTAGCCTTTAAATCGGCCGCGGTCCGTTAGTATACGTCGGACCCGCGTGTCGCCACTGTCAGTGATTGCAGACCGAGCGCCGCCACACGGCAGGTCTAGAGAGACTTCCTAGCAGTCGCCCCAGTTGTACAGCCGACTTTGCTATCCATGATTCACTGACAAATTACGCTCTCATTTGCCGAGACGGTAGTTAGCATAGCCTTCAGCTACGTCATTTGCTACGACCTAGCAAGGCGCCATTATCATTTGCTATTTATCTTGTGATGCATGTACCGTCAGACCGATGTTCACCAATTATGAATTAAAATTAAGTATTCCAGTAGTTACTTACGTTCTTTGCTACTATAAATTCCCTTAACTGTTCCAGACCTCACGCCAGCCTGCATTAGCTTAAACGCGTGCCTTTCGGCTATCTCCTAGTGGCTTGGCTGTCTTGCCAAGTTACAACAATAATGTGTGTTAGAGTGTGTTTATGGTCCAGCCGTAGGAATATTTATTTAATTTCAAGCATTTAAATGTAAATCCAGTATTTCGAATATGTTTAATTATGACTGTGAGTGTGCGTTGGCTTGAAGACAGGGCGGGAGCGCTCTAGCAAATCACAGCGATCGTTGCAAAAAGGATACATGGAGAGACTGTATGGAAGTGGGGAGGAGCATGGTTGCCAGAGAGGACACGAGGCAGTTCAGCGGTAGTTCGGAACAGTGCGGCGCGAGGGACAGTCGCACAGGACACGGAAAGTACTGGACGCGACGGACGCGGAGTCGCGAGAGAGACTTAAAGAGTGTGGAGCGGTTTGCGCGTGTTTGTGGCAGATATAAACACTTTGGAGTGCCGATTTGTGCACTTGTGAGACTTCCGTGGCTTGTACAGTGAAGACGTAGTGTGCGTTTAGAAGTGAATATCTCGCGAGCTTTGTTGTTGTTCAGAACTAATTACGTGCAGTAGGAATCTATTGTTTCCCTGTGATTCAACTTATATTTTATTGAATTGCTGGACCATCGACACCAATAAGTGTTTTGCAGAAATATACCGCATTCTCAAAAGTACTTCTACTATCGTACTCATCATTTAAAGTCGTTAAGATAGGACCCGCAGATTTTATTTAATTGAAATCTTCCATTTATTAATTTATATGTTACATTCATAACCCGCAATTGCCGAGTGGTAGAAACCTTCGAGCATTCGATTCATGTGTGTGTTCTTATCGTATACTGTAGACTCAGCAGTATTTGGCCCGTAATGCGGCAACTACGTATCCCAGCCCCTAGACAACGAAACCAGACAAAACTTTTAATATTTCAGCACAGAGTCGGAGGGTAAGTAGTTAACTGAAAGCCCGCAAGACACATAACATTATTACTCCTGGTGTCGTGTGGGGAGCCATCGGTATGACCTCGCTTCAGGGCTGGTGCTGATTCTGGGAACTCTGACGGCGCAGCGGTACGTCACGGATACCCTGCGTCCTGGTATGCTATGTCTCATGCGACAGTATCGTGGTGTCATTTGTCAATAGAATGCTCGTCCACATATGGCACGGTCCCTATGAAAAGTCTGCTTGCTATTGATGTAAGGCAGACCGCATCACATTGGCGGTGAGTGTTCATTGGCGACAAGGATAACATCAGTGGTGCCTCAGGGAAGTGCGATATGACAGGTGCTATTCTCTATATACATAAATGTTCTGGCAGACATGGTGGGCAGCAGTCTGCAGTTGTTCGCTGATGATGCTGTGTACAGGAAGGTGTCGAAGATAAGTGGCTGTAGGATGACACAAGGTGAGCTAGTCAAAATTTCTAGTTGGGGTGATGAATGGCAACTGATTGTAAATATATAGAAAAGTTTAAGTTAATGCGGATGAGTAGGAAAAACCAACCCATAATGTTCGGGTACAGGATTAGTAATGTCTTTCTTGACATAGTAACATTGTTTAATTATCTGGGTGTATGGTGTAAGGTTGTAAATCGATATCAAATGGAACGAGCATATAAGGGTTGGGGTAGGGAAGATGAATGGTCGACATCAGTTTATTTGGAGAATTTTAGGGAGGCGTGATTCGTATGTACAGGAGACCGCAAATAGGACACTAGTGCGACCTGTTCTTAAATACTGCTCGAATGTGTGGGATCCGCACCAGGTCGGATTGAAAGAAGACCTCGAAGCAGTTCAGAGGCGAGCTGCCAGATTTATTACCGGTAGATTCGATCAGCAGTTAAGGGAATTCACGTGGGAATCGCTGGAGGGAAGACGACAGTCATTTCGAGGAAAAATACTGCAAAGGCTAGAGAACCGGCATTTGCAGCCGACTGCAGAACGACCCTATCACCGCCAACGTACATTTCGCGCAGGGACCACGAAGATACGATATGAGAAATCAGCACCCATACGGAGGTATATAGACAGCCGTTTTCCCATCGCTCTGTCTGCGAGTGAAACAGGAAACGAGACAACTAGTGGTGGTTCAGCGAAGCCTCCGCCACGCACCGCGCAGTGGCTTGCGGAGTGTGCTTGGAGATGTGGACGGGAGCAAGATGGCCAACTGGTATCATTTCGTTAAACTGGCGTTAGGATACGCCGCCGACCAATGAGCTTTGTGGCAGCAATACCGTCTTTTTTCCAGAAACGCGTCAGTATAGTCAGATCAATGTTGCCAACTCCGCAGATTTTTTTGGAGATTCGGAGATTTTTTAACCTGTTTGTTGATAAACTGACTTGTTAGAGGAAAGCGACCAACTCTCATGATTTTTCAACTTTTGCGATAACTGTTTAATCTAATAACGGAACTACCGTTTTTGAAGCTGAGACATTAATTTTCTGTAATAATGCCTTTTCGTGCTATAATTGTTTATGTGACGCAAGCGACATTTTAACTGTCCTTGTCTCTGTGAGAAAATCTTAGCCGTCCCGTAATCCCAAAAACAAATGACATTATGATCATAGTTGCCGATTACACAATAGCACAATGTGCAGAAGAATGAGGGAATATTTTCATTATCAAGAATTTTCCAAGTCATGTTCTTCTAACAGTAGTTATAGGTAGCGACTGTTGCTGTAAATGTTGGCGTTCTGTTGACACTTCTAATCCGACTGCCAAGCAAAATTGTAATACAGTCCCATCGCTAAACTGTAAAGCAGATCAGCAAAAACTAGTGAGGAAGCTTCAGTTTCGAATTAATATTGTTTTGCTACGAATTATGGTTTTACAATAGTAAATTATAGCAAGTGAGAGTGTTGTTCCTGTGCAAGTAGTAGCAAACAGCTGAAGATTAGCAGATACGTTACTTATTCAGTATCATTACCAAAAATACAAGTTCAGTTGGGAAGTTAACTTAAAGAGTGATTGTTATGCGTATTGTAGGGAGTGTGAATCCGAAAGAAATGCAGGAACATCGGGGCAAACCGCCTTCGAAAAACATGCAAAAAGCAACATATATATATATATATATGTTTATATAGAAAGGGTAAGAGAATCGTTGGTCAAAAACCTGTAACGTCAACGATACCACAATCTCCCACAATAGACACGAATGTGAAAGAGGCACGGATCTGTTTTTCAGCTTTCATTACACAGCGCAATATTTCATTTAATGCGATGAAGCCGTTGCTTGCTCCAATCAAGTCTATTTTTCACAATGCAGAAATGGCAAGGAGGATTACTTGTGAGCGAACGAAAACAACAGCTATTTTAAGCATGTTACGTGGTTGGAAAATAAGGATATTATTGGCAGTATTCTCACAAAACCAAACTTTCTGCGTTAATCGATGAGGAAACCGACGTTAGTTGCGCAGTACTTTTGCGTATTGCTGTTAGAGTAGACTCACACTCCGACAAAATTATTAATATCTATTTAGATTTCGTTCCACTTGGTGATACTGAGGCCATTAGTTTGCTCCAGAATGTGGTTGGGTATTTCTTATGTAAATTGTTCCTTATAAAGATATTTTAATTGATTTTGTTGCCGATGGACAAATGTTATGATGATAAACGGACAGCCTTTGTCCCCGCTAATGAAAGAAAAGTTGCTTAACGTATTTGAAATGAACTGTATGCGTCATTTTTTTTTTTCACTTTGTGTTTCTCTTATGTTTGTGAGAATCTCTCTCGAGCTCCCGAACATTCGCTGCGAGGTATCTACAGTTAATTCCACGCTAGTACTAAACGGACAGAAGAGTTAAAGGAATTTCAAGATTTTCTGGAGGTGGAGTTACACAGTAGATTTTACATCCATGGCAGACAAGGTGGTTGTCACATCATGCCGTTGTATCCCGTGTTTTAGAACAACACAGCGCACTTGTCCTTTTCTTCATTGATGCACTAGCAGAAAATAGGTTACTGCCTTTAGAAAATGTTCTTCGGAGACTAAAAGACCCATTTAATAATATTTTCGATAATCTCAACCAAGGGATACAAAGCGAAGACCCCAAGATTTTCACTTGCACTTCTGAAAAATCTCCTGAATGCTACATAAAGCAGGATCACTTAAGGAATGCAGGGAAGGCAAGAGTGTATTCTTACCTCTCGGGCAAATATATTTTGTTGCAAAAATGGAGACTTCACTGCTGACTTAAAAGCTAACGCAACAAGCCGTAAACATTTTCAAAACAATTTTACACAGACTCTGTCAGGAAAATTCTTCGTCGATTTGATTTTCAAAACGAATTAATGAAACACATCGACATGCCAGAACCCACAAAAATACAGTAATTTAAATCTACTATTCATCTTGTGATTGAATTCACAAGCTTGATAACGTCGGAGCAACTTCAACAGACTGAAGCAGCTTGATACTTGTGATGCGACAGCGATGTTCCATTTGATAGTATCGCGTAAGGCTTTTGAAACAGGGTTAGAAATATTAAATATGGAGACTCTTCTCTTTTATCGCAGTTTGTGTAAAATATTTTCAGCCTTCCTCATTCTAGTGACGCAGTGGAATGAGTTTGCTCATCATTTACCTTACTGAAAACTAAGTCAAGAAACAAATTGGCAACAAACACTCTACATGATCTACTACACATCAAAAGACTGTTACTGAATGGCAGTTGTTATTCATTTCCAGTAACCAGTACAACGACAAAATGCAGTAAAGCTTGATAAGTATTATGACAGTGAAGAAGATGAGGAGCAGGAGAATTAATTGAATCAGTATCACTCACCACTAGGGGAGAGAGATAATATACTCAAGTCACAACTATTAGTTTTCAACCTATATTCCGTTTTCTTCTTTTTACTGCTTTTTCCCAAAGCTAGTTAGCTTTGCAATACATACTTTGTGCCATTTATCGCTATGCTCATAACTATTGACAACTTTCCACACGAAGTGGCTGTGGACCATATATTCAGCTGCTCTGAGTGTCTGGATAGCCATTAAATAAAAGCTAAACTGCTCATTAAATAAACGGAACACACCCAGGACGAAAACATCCTTTTGCCATCAAACTCTCTTGATAAATATGTAGTAACAACTGCTCATTCTATTCCCAGTGTGACAAAATGTCCATGATATTATTGATGCCATCTTATTGAAAAGAATGAAATCATCAAAGTACACTTGAACATTTTTGCACAGTTGCACATTCATTATTTTTAAAATTATTTTACGTTATACTTTTTTAAATTAAAAACATGTTTGCATAACTACCCACTTCTGTTGTTAGGAGCATCGCTGCAAACTTTCTGTGTACAGAGCGAGGGTGAAGAATATTTACTTACTTGATGCCATGTATGTCCTATGACAACGTCACGATCTCAGCTGCAATTTGAACGTGAAAACCTTGAAACAAGAAAAAATTGCTTTACAAGCAAAGCTAAGCGATCTTGTTTGTTTTATCGCTTTTAAAAGAATCTCCGAAATATACTGAAGTTTTTGAACCCTTTCTACTGAAATTTTGGCTATGGAGTTTGGTAACAATGCGATCAAAGAAGGACAGCATATTATGTTTTCGTGTTAGAGAAATTAAATTTTACTTGTTCAAAACACTTTGTTGTGTACTCCAAGACCATGCTCTTACTAAATATCTAAGGACCGGTTGAAGAATTAAAGTCCATAGGTCAAGGATTAGTTTGAAACTAAATACGGTGATAAATGTTTAAAGCGTTTTTTTAACTAACTGAAAGAATTCCAATATGGCGATGGGGCGTAATGACCCACTTACATAGGATACGTCAGCCCACGTGGCCAGCTGTCCTGCTGTTTTTTGTAAGTACTCTTATTAACTTTAATAGGTCCAACGTAGTCAAGTCTAGATCATATCCACTGCAATTTTTACGTAAGCGAAGAGAACCATACATTGAAATTAAACGGGTGGCATTTGCATGATTTGTGGTTTTTCCTTTTCTCTTTTTCATTCTTCTAAAAACCATACGTTGTGTGCAAGTTGTCAACTAAAATCTCTGAAATAACATCACATATCCTGGCTACTCGAGACAGGCATCAGTCTTAGTTTGAGGAATAAGTGTCTGAGAATGTACGTTTGAAGTACAGCATTGTATGGTAGTGAGTCATGGACCGAGAAAAACCGAAACAGAAGATTTGAGGTGCGATGTGACAGAAGAATGTTGAAAATTAGGTGGCTGATAAGGTAAGGAATGAGGAGGTTCTGATGATTGAAATAACAAAATTACCTCTGTCCATTACTGGGGATGATGACTGACATCACTGCTAACTGTTAATTACATATTTACTCTTAGAAAGTACATGGTTGTTCATTAATAACCAAACTATTGCTATGAATTTCTTTCTTCTTCAAATGAAGAATGGTTTTCTCAGAGATTGGAGTGAACCCATATATCCGTTTTATGATCTGAACAGAGCTGGTGATGGGTGAAACTGGTAATTTCGTACCGAACTTGTATATTATTCTGCCGGACAGTAAATTATTTTCAAAACAAGCATTTGAACAACAAATGACGTGTCCAGTACGACTAACATGTCGTTCTTTCCGACCAAAGACTTTTTCGTAGGTACGACTGTTGAAACGTTTGCACGTTTTGAGCTGAAACTTCGCCGTTTTTCTCAGAGGTTCAAAATAAAATAATTCCTTGGTAGTTGTTTGCTTGATGGAATATAGATTGTCAGACATTCTATTGCCTAATTTTACGTTTCCTGATGTTCATAGGTGGTTTTCCTTAGAATGTTCAGGCCGAGAAGGAGCATTTTCAGTTTCAGCATGGTCCTTAACAACAACATGCAATGCGGCTTTTTGCAGCAGCGGTATCACAGTCATTGAACATAAGGGATCATAATTTTCAGTATTACACTTCTCAAAACGTTAATTGCATTAGCGACTAAATCTGCTTTGAAATAAGCAGTACTGAATAGATGAAGAGGTTGACTACTTCCCCGGTCAACTCACCTGTATGAAAAATCACTGATTTTATAAAGTAAGATTAGGAAAGAGTAGGAGATGAAGAAATAGCGATGGTCATACATACCATACACAGCATAGCACAGAATCAACCTATATTTTATTCAAGAGCTATGGTTCCTTGAGAATTATAATACACTCCTGAAAATGGAGAAAAGAACACACTGACACCGGTGTGTCAGACCCACCATACTTGCTCCGGACACTGCGAGAGGGCTGTACAAGCAATGATCACACGCACGGCACAGCGGACACACCAGGAACCGCGGTGTTGGCCGTCGAATGGCGCTAGCTGCGCAGCATTTGTGCACCGCCGCCGTCGTCAGTGTCAGCCAGTTTGCCGTGGCATACGGAGCTCCATCGCAGTCTTTAACACTGGTAGCATGCCGCGACAGCGTGGACGTGAACCGTATGTGCAGGTGACGGACTTTGAGCGAGGGCGTATAGTGGGCATGCGGGAGGCCGGGTGGACGTACCGCCGAATTGCTCAACACGTGGGGCGTGAGGTCTCCACAGTACATCGATGTTGTCGCCAGTGGTCGGCGGAAGGCGCACGTGCCCGTCGACCTGGGACCGGACCGCAGCGACGCACGGATGCACGCCAAGACCGTAGGATCCTACGCAGTGCCGTAGGGGACCGCACCGCCACTTCCCAGCAAATTAGGGACACTGTTGCTCCTGGGGTATCGGCGAGGACCATTCGCAACCGTCTCCATGAAGCTGGGCTACGGTCCCGCACACCGTTAGGCCGTCTTCCGCTCACGCCCCAACATCGTGCAGCCCGCCTCCAGTGGTGTCGCGACAGGCGTGAATGGAGGGACGAATGGAGACGTGTCGTCTTCAGCGATGAGAGTCGCTTCTGCCTTGGTGCCAATGATGGTCGTATGCGTGTTTGGCGCCGTGCAGGTGAGCGCCACAATGAGGACTGCATACGACCGAGGCACACAGGGCCAACACCCGTCATCATGGTGTGGGGAGCGATCTCCTACACTGGCCGTACACCACTGGTGATCATCGAGGGGACACTGAATAGTGCACGGTACATCCAAACCGTCATCGAACCCATCGTTCTACCATTCCTAGACCGACAAGGGAACTTGCTGTTCCAACGTGCTCTAGAAGGTGTAAGTCAACTACCCTGGCCAGCAAGATCTCCGGATCTGTCCCCCATTGAGCATGTTTGGGACTGGATGAAGCGTCGTCTCACGCGGTCTGCACGTCCAGCACGAACGCTGGTCCAACTGAGGCGCCAGGTGGAAATGGCATGGCAAGCCGTTCCACAGGACTACATCCAGCATCTCTACGATCGTCTCCATGGGAGAATAGCAGCCTGCATTGCTGCGAAAGGTGGATATACACTGTACTAGTGCCGACATTGTGCATGCTCTGTTGCCTGTGCCTATGTGCCTGTGGTTCTGTCAGTGTGATCATGTGATGTATCTGACCCCAGGAATGTGTCAATAAAGTTTCCCCTTCCTGGGACAATGAATTCACGGTGTTCTTATTTCAATTTCCAGGAGTGTACGTCGGGCGATAATATGTTGCCGCGCGGGATTAGCCGAGCGGTCTTGGGCGCTACATTCATGGACTGTGCGGCTGGTCCCGGCGGAGGTTCGGGTACTCCCTCGGGCATGGTTGTGTGTGTTTGTCCTTACGAAAATTTTGGTTAAGTAGTGTGTAAGCTTAGGGACTGATGACCTTAGCAGTTAAGTCCCATAAGATTTCACACACGTTTGAAGATTTGAACATTTGTGATAGTACTTAGGGCGATAAGACGTCGGACGATCGGCTACAGTTATGGAACACATTTTGAACTGGCTACACAGGCTTCACGGCAAGAGCTACCCTTCTCTCATGGTGTCAAGCATTAGCAGTTTCCGTATGACTGTCCTGACGTAGAGGCATAACTGGTTAGTCACCTTGGCCTGCTCATCAACTTACAACGTTCTCCTATAGTGCATACAATCATGAGATATACGAAGGTCTCCAGGTCTGCCAAAGACTTCATACTCGTCGGCGTACAATATCAATAATGTTAAAATGTTAAGCACCGAGAGCATTCCGTGATAAGTAATGCAGTGCCAGATAAATATGAATATCAGAAAATCTGCGATAAGGCGTGTAGTGTGGACTTCCAAACGCTATTCAAAACAACTACCAAATAATCTTATATTCGTTTTACAATTTCAAACGCTTTTTTCCTATCCCTTTATAATTTTTACTCTCCTGCCATGTTTATCTTTTTACGTTAAAGGTGTTGATTATTAGAAATTACACGCATAGATCCAAAACAGCTCCCACCACAGTTTTTACGTACAATGCAACAGCTATCTAACTGTACAGCATAGATAAATCTGCTTTTAGAGGACTTCCACTTAAATTACGAAAACTTGACCAACATTCACGGCGAGATCTCTTGGTTTCCTTGTTCTCATACTTTTTTGATCATTAAGTAAATGACACTCCACTGTTGATTTGGCAAGAACTTTAGATTTGTAGGACGAGAAATCTGAAAATATCGCCGTAAGAACTGTTGTTCATGTGGTGTTCTTTTTCCTTGATCGTGTACCTATACACAACTTATGAGCAGCAGATAGAAAAGCCAGATTTTGGCGGCACAGACAAATTAATTGTAAGCAGCATCCTATTTACACAAAAATTATGTTGCAAATTGTTTCAGTTCTACAAGCGTCATATGTCAAGACAAACGTGTTTATTCCAGAAAATAATCCACTGAAGGTAACTTAATGAAAAGGCGAACCGAGTCTGGAAAATAAATATTATATTGCAACAAGAATGATTCATTTGTATTTATGAAACATATATTTATGTATTTGCTGCGAAAATGGCCACAACAACACACTTCACTCATCTTTACCAACTTCCATATTCAAAACTGTTCAAGTATCAGAAGCAAGAGTCAACTTCAACAAAATATATCCACCTTTTTTAGATTGGCTTATGCTGCAATGAAAGTAAGAATTTTGTATCAGCGAAGCAAATCATTGCTTTACATTCATATTCATTATATTGCAACAAGAAAGATTCATTTGTATTTATGAAACATATATTTATGTATTTGCTGCGAAAATGGCCACAACAACACACTTCACTCATCTTTACCAACTTCCATACTCAAAACTGTTCAAGTGTCAGAAGCAAGAGTCGACTTCAACAAAATATATCCACCTTTTCTAGATTGGCTTATGCTGTAATGAAAGTAAGAATTTTGTATCAGCGATGCAAATCATTGCTTTACATTCATATCTCGTCCCTCTCAAATATTCTTTAATTTTATTAATGAGACTGTAATCAGGTGCTCTTAAGCTCTTGATTGTGTGCACCCAAGCTACACGATCACGTGCTGGTCTCAATCAGTAACCCAGTACTATGCTTTTTCGTGGAGTAGTGTAACAGTACCCTTACAGAAGAAGTAAATGTACTCCTATTTTCTTACTTAGGAAGCAAGTCACACGGTAGTTGAAGCAATCGATAAGGAATCGATACATCAGAAGATCACCGATGTAGGAAGAAGTATTTTCGTCAACAAAAGATTGCTTCTGATATGAAATATTGATATGGAAACCTGCAGCGTCGACCACTAAAAGTATGAATGGGAAACGAAAGGATTCAGAATTAACGGAAGTTCCTTACAAGCAAGAATCTTTTCTACAGTAAACTGTTAGAACGAAGTAATAGTGTAGTATTACCGTGTGGAGTGTATTCCAATTCCCTGGCAGAATAAAAATTATTACAGCCATCACTTTTCTCCTCAAATATGTCGTAACGACACTTAAGGTCACTCGGGTTTCTACCAGGTCACGAATCTACAGGTTCGGTTTTTGCATGGCACAGTCTTTTTATATCACAGAAAATTCAATATTCTACATTTATATCCCACTTAACTGAAAAACTAAATTTGTTTCACATTCACAAAACCAAATGAGAGATATAAATAAAGAAACATGAAAACAGATAGCCATAAAGTAAACTCGCCCTGTCTAAAGAAAAATTAAATGTCATTTCCAACAGCTGGAAAGTGGAATTGTTAACTTACGGGATACAGATAGGGAACTTTTGCTAAATTTGGAAGCGAAAGCATTTCAGAGGAGCAGACTGAAGATCTGTTCGACGGCCAGGAGATGCGATGGAAGACGAAAGAATTGTTTTGTCGTCCATCCAGTGGACGGCACACCGAACATTTGTGAATGGTAATAGAAACGTCATTGTAGAAAGTAACCCACAGTTGTATGTTCACGCATGTAGAAGGTATAGCATTGTAAAATAATTTGTTCTTTTCAAAAGTTAAGGTTTTGTAGCCCTATTAGCAAGTTAAAGTTTACCCTTAGTTTCTGTCTTTGTCATGCATAAGATATTATTTTCTTAAGTACGGTAACGCTTTCCAAATTTCCTAGTATGTTCGTGGCGAGGCATTTTCATACTGGCCGCAAAATACGCTGGGCTGATAAAAGTCATGGGTTGCGTCCTTTCTCAATGTGCAGTAGCTCGACGTGCCATGGACCCAACAAGTGGTTGAAAGTCCACTGCTGAAATATTGAGCTATACTGGCTCTACAATCGTCCATAATTGCGGCAACGTTACAGGCACAGCTCTGTATTATGTCCCATACATGTTATATACATGATTCATGTCAGGCGATCTGGGTGGCCAAATCATTCGCTCGATTTGTCCAGAATGTTCTTCAGCCCAAAAGTGAACACTGAAATGGTTGCAAATGGTCAGGTAGCCGAACATAACCATTTCCAGTCAATGATAGATTCAGCTGAACCAGAGGATCCAGTCCATTCCATGCAAACAGAGCCCGCACTGTTATGGAGTGGAGTGAATGGTTCAAACGGCTCTAAGCACTATGGGACTTAACATCTATGGTCATCAGTCCCCTAGAACTTAGAACTACTTAAACCTAACTAACCTAAGGACAGCACACAACACCCAGCCATCACGAGGCAGAGAAAATCCCTGACCCCGCCGGGAATCTAACCCGGGAATCCGGGCGTGGGAAGCGAGAACGCTACCGCATGACCACGAGATGCGGGCTCCACACACGCACTGTTATGGAGCCGCCACCAATTGGCACAGTGCCATGTTGACGACCTGGGTTCAAGGCTTCGTAAGGCCTGCACCACTCTTGAACCCTACCAACTGAATTCGGAACTCATCCGACCAGGCCACAATCTTCCAGTCGCCTAGAATCCAAGCGATATGGTCACGAGCTCCAGAGAGGCGCTGCAGGCCATGTTATCCTGTTTGCAAAGGCAATAGCATCGTTTTTCTGCTGCCATAGACCAGTATCGCCAAATTTCACAGCACTGTCCTAACGGATACGTTCGTCGTACGTCCCACGTTGATTTCTGCAGTTATTTCAGACAGTGTTTGTTGTCTGTTAGTATTGACAACTCTACTTAAGCGCCACTGCTCTCGGTAGTTAAGTGAACCCCGTCGGCCACTGTGTTGTCCATACCTGAAATCTGGTATTCTCGGCTCAGTCCTAGTTCTCTGGATCTCGGAATAGTGAAGTCCTTAAATATTTTTGAAACAGAATGTCCCATGCGTCTAGCTTCAACTACTGTTCCGCGTTCAAAGTTCGGTAATTCTCGTCGTGAGTCTTTGATCACGTCGGAAATCTCTGAAAATGATTCACCTGAGTACAAATGACAGCTCCGCGAATGTAATGCTCTTTTATATCTTGTGCACGCGGTACCACTTATCATTATCCTGTGACTTTTGTTACCTCAGTGTTGAAGTCCTCGAGCGGGAGCTACGGTTTAACATATTTTTAATGCGCCAAGAAAATTAATAACTCATATGTTCAACCAAAACGAAAATAAAACAATTATTTGGCCTAAAATACGTGAAGCTACGGTGAGGATAGTTTGGAAAGGTCTGAATGCCTCGGCTGCCCCCCCCCCCCCCCTCCTCGTAAATTACGTGTCGTTTGCTCTAAATAAATACGCCGTAGCATTCAGAGGGAACGGAAACGTCTACTGGAGAATACCCCAGCGTCGCAGTTTTGCCAGGCTACCCGAACCTTCGCCTAGCGGCCTCGTGAGACAAAAATAGCCGCCGAAATGAGCAGACATACTTCTCCCATCGCGGCGCTTCTTTAATGAGAGCGAATAGCTGGCGAGCTGGCCATTACACCGCGCTGACCGGCCATTAAGAGCGTGCGTCATAAGCCACCGGACAAATTAGTTCTAATTAATATAATGACCCGGCGTAATGAAGCTCTGCGCCATAAAAATGATTAACTCGTATAATAGTTCCCCGGTTTCGCAGTGTACGCGCTGTGAGAATATGCACACACGTTGTTGCGGTGTCCGATGAACTTTTCCCCGCCCGCCCTCATCCTTTTCCCACCTTACTGCGTCGACAGGATGTGAATACTAGGAACGAAAAGAAAAGGTACGCAACATGTAATCGGAGAACCTCGTGGCTGAAAGTGCCGACGTACCACCATCGACTGTAGCATTCAAAATTTAAAACTATGGTAATTTCATATGAAAAAAGTAGGATTTTTACAATATTTTTACGAGAAGAACAAGCACACAATTGCACCGAAATGAGTGAAAGAAAGAGAAATATTTCTTGAACACTACACTGTTCCGTTAAATGTAGACAGAACAATATGTTGAGAAAACTTACGTCACACACTCAAAAGATAAATGACAATAGGCCTCACACTATGCATACATTCTTTAAACGTATGGTAAATTCAGTTAACATTATTTTCAACGAGAAAGAAGTAAACTTGCTAAATAAAGGACTTCAACGTAACATCAGCTCATACCTGGGTAAAAACAACATCGGAGGCTTAAGTGTTAGCCACAAAAATAGCCTGTGATGCAGCTAAACTTAATCATAATGGCAAAATTATATGGGCCACTAAGCAAACAATTTTGTCACCAAACAAGCAGAGAAAGTAAATCATTGTAACATGAAAGACAGTGACCATAAAGTACTTAAAACATTAACAAAAAACTAAGTGACAATAAGGCTTTAATAGCGAAGGCGAAAAAAATTAGATACGTTTTTGCAATGTATCACAGTGAACATGTCAGTTAAATCATTGATTTCTTCAACAAACATAATATAAACTAAATTGTATCACATCCTGATCCTAAATTACAGAATAAAGTCAAAAACCTGGTGAAGAAAAACTACTTCCTAGAAGTTGCAAAACATGCACATGACTGTACTCTTATGAAACTGTCTGCACCATGCTTATGAGCAAGGCCTAAGATTAACAAGTAGTCTTTCTGTATACAACTGAATGTCAGTTCCAAAAGCAAACCAAATTACAAACTCAGCAACAAACTGAGTGAGATACTCAGCAACACAATCAAATTTGAAGAGACATACTCAGTACAGAATACTTCTGAACTAATTTACTTTATGAAGGACATTCAGGTTCCTGAGATAGCTAAGTTCACATCATTTGACATCATGAACCCCTACACAAATATATCTCTCAAGATGCTATGTAATAATGACCAAGATTAAGCTGAAGTTTAAAAGAATGATCTGGAAGAATACAAACAATTAAAAGAGGCAAGTAAAATAAATAATAAAATTTTAATAAATCCTGACACAAAAGGTAAAACAGATTATATCTTCTTTAACAAATTTAATTTAATATTTCATAAATCACACTAACTTAGCAAGTCACTCAAACTTATCCTTACCAGCAATACATGAGTTCACTGACTTGTTAACATTAACATTGCCATACAACTACTTCTCTTTTAATAACAGGATGTACCAGTAGAAAGATGGCCTAGCTATTGGCAGCTGTACTGTCAGCTTATTTGTTGATGTTTTCAGGAACAACTTAGGATGTAAATTTGCAACAGTATTCCACCAGATATATAATAAATTAGTATATTACAAAAGTATATTGATGATAAATTGATCGTATTTGATAGTACAACAGGAGAGCTTCTGGATGTCGGAAAAGAAATGAATAAAATAATCAGAACATCTTCTTCACTGTTGAACACCACGTAGTCAAAGGTTTAAATTTCCTGGATCTTTCCATAACAGACATAAATCACTCCATAACAGACATAAATTTCAAGTATGCATGAAACCAAAATACACAAATAACACATTCAATAAAACTTCATGCCATCCTGACATGCACAAAATGCTTTTATACAAATCAATGCTAAAAAGAATGCATAAAATCGCACTAAAAGTAAGTGACTAAGCCAGAGAACTAAATACAATTGAAGCAATAGCAGCTACAGTCCAAAAGTGTTGCTGTTGTTGTTGTTGTGGTCTTCAGTCCTCAGACTGGTTTGATGCAGCTCTCCATGCTACTCTATCCTGTGCAAGCTTCTTCAGCTCCCAGTACCTACTGCAACATACATCTTTCTGAATCTGTTTAGTGTATTCATCTCTTGGTCTCCATCTACCATTTTTACCCTCCACGCTGCCCTCCAATTCTAAATTGGTGATCCCTTGATGCCTCAGAACATGTCCTACCAACCGATCCCGTCTTCTAGTCAAGTTGTGCCACAAACTTCTCATCTGCCCAATCCTACTGAACAGTTCCTCATTAGTTGTGTGATCTACCCATCTAATCTTCAGCATTCTTCTGTAGCACCACATTTCGAAAGTTTCTATTCTCTTCATGTCCAAACTATTTATCGTCCATGTTTCGCTTCCATACATGGCTATACTCCATACAAATACTTTCAGAAACGACTTCCTGACACTGAAACCTATACTCGATGTTAACAAATTTGTCTTCTTCAGAAATTCTTTCCTTGCCACCGACAGTCTACATTTTATATCCTCTCTACTTCGACCATCATCAGTTAATTTGCTCCCCAAATAGCAAAACTCCTTTACTAGTTTGTCTCATTTCGTACTCTATTTCCCTCAGCATCACCCGACTTAATTCGACTACATTCCAGTATCCTTGTTTTGCTTTTGTTGATGTTCTTCTTATATCCTCCTTTCAAGACACTATCCATTCCGTTCAACTGCTCTTTCAAGTCCTTTGCTGTCTCTGACAGAATTACAATGTCATCGGCGAACCTCATCGTTTTTATTTCTTCTCCATGGATTTTAATACCTACTCCAAATTTTTCTTTTGTTTCCTTTATTGCCTGCTCAACATAGAGATTGAATAACATCGGGGAGAGGCTACAACCCTGTCTCACTCCCTTCCCAACCACTGCTTCCCTTTGATGTCCCTCGACTCTTATAACTGTCATCTGGTTTCTGTACAAATTCTAAATAGCTTTTCGCTCACTGTGTTTTACCCCTGCCACCTTCAGGATTTGAAATAGAGTATTCCAGTCAACATTGTCAATAGCTTTCTCTAAGTCTACAAATGCTAGAAACGTAGGCTTGCTTTTCCTTAATCTAGCTTCTAAGATAAGTCGTAGAGTTAGTATTGCCTCACGTGTTCCGATATTTCTACGGAATCCATACTGATCTTCCCTGAGGTCGGCTTCTACTAGTTTTTCCATTCGTCTGTAAATAATTCGTGTTAGTATTTTCCAGCCGTGACTTATTAAACTGATTGTTCGGTAATTTTCACATCTGTCAACACCTGCTTTCTTTAGGATTGGAATTATTATATACTTCTTGAAGTCTGAGGGTATTTCGCCTGTCTCATACATCTTGCTCACCAGATGGTAGATTTTTGTCATGACTGGCTCTCCCAAGGCTGTCAGTAGTTCTAGTGGAATGTTGTCTTGTCCCGGAGCTTTGTTTCGACTCAGGTCTTTCAGTGCTCTGTCAAACTCTTCACGCAGTATCATATCTTCCGTTTCATCTCCATCTACATCCTCTTCCATTTCCGTAATATTGTTCTCAAGTACATTGCCCTTGTATGGACCCTCTATATACTCCTTCCACCTTTCTGCTTTTCCTTCTTTGCATAGATCTAGGTTTCCATCTGAGTTATTGATATTCATACAAGTGGTTCTCTTTTCTCCAAAGGTCTCTTTAATTTTCCTGTAGGCAGTATCTACCTTACTAGATGAGCTAAATAGTAAAATAAATTCCCACATAACCAACCACTAAGACAAACCAACACTAAATAACAGCACATCACAGGTAATGGAAAAATATGTGAGCATGCCATTTTTAGAAAAACTCTCGTCTAAAGTAGGAAACCTTTTCTGAGGAATAAGTGTTACTTTTTGCATAAATGATAAGATTAATGACTAATTCATCCATAATGTTAAAAATAATAGCAAGCTGTACAATAGGTCAGGATATAAAAGCTTAACTGCTGTTCAAGTATATACATTGTCAAAAAACTGAAGGAAATCCACATTTTTCCTTTGTGTATTTGGAGTTGAGCATCAAGTGCCAGACATACTCCACCTGACTAACAAAGGAAAAAGGATGGGCTTACACGGAGAAACCGAAATTTATTCTCACTAATATGCATCCCCACATGACATCCTTAACGACCAGAGCTACAAAATAAAATTTTTCTAAGGAATTTCCATGATTTGCTCATACAATCACACATTAAGCACAGCCATTAAGAAACATAATCCAATGCGAGCATGAAAACTTCTGCATAATTTAAATCTGCAATAGATACAATCCCGTTGTTTAATTTCTTTAATTTACATCCAACAGCAGTTCAAACAATAAATAACAGCGTAAGGAAAATTATGCGCAAGAACAAATAAAACTAATTAATGTTGTTTAACAAAACTATGTTCCTGTCGAAATAAAACGTTCACAGCTATAGGTGGCCTTCTTATCACCATCAAATTATTGTTATGATTATTATTATTAACTCCTTGTTTAATGTTTACTAATAATAGATGAGCTGTGTACCTCCGTTTGGAAAAACTTGTAATCCACTGTATTTCAATTCAGTATAGCATTTAAATAAATGGAAAGTGGTTTAGCGGTAGCGTCTATGACCAGCAGCCAAAGTACTCTTGATATGAGGCTCAGTTCCCGCCAATGTGAATAAGAATCGCCACCAATGACGCCCAGAGACCTACTTAAAGGCGTCACCTTCGTTGCACTAAAGACCTTGCCGGGTGTGGGGGGAGGGGTGGAGTAGCCGATAGACTGGGGCACTCACTTGCCATAGTGGTGGGAAACTGCCCATTAAGATGGAAGAATCAGCAATGATCAGCAGAACGAGGATGCAGAAGGCAATGAAAACCATTAAATTAAAGGTATCTGGCCTGTAATAGATGGTGTCTCCATTGCCAAAAGATACACCCATACTTCACTCCGAGAGGATACTGCCAAGGGGGAGTTTAGAACGAATGAAAGACTGAATAGCAAGCGGGGAGCGGAATGTCAGAAGTTTGAATGTGATACCCTCGATAATCTGAAAAACGAATTTATAGATTCAGGTTAGATGTAGTTGCGAGTCAGCGAAAAAAGATGTGCCCAAGCGCTGCAAGAAGACACACACCGACGCCCCGCACCCCCCCACCCCCACCCTCCTCTGCCTCCTGCACCGAGAATCCAAAGTACTCGGTTCTTGTACTCTGTTTTTACTCATTAAAATATTTACATACACTTCTTCCGTTCAACTTCACGTTTGCCCACCTGTAGCATTATAACCCCACTGGATAAATTTCTGCGGACGCCCATGGCTAGTGAAGAGAATTAAAATGAAGACAAGGCTTTCCAGTCACACGAATAAGAGTACTACTCTACTGGCCATTAAAACTGCTACAACACGAAGATGACGTGCTACAGACGCGACATTTAACCTACAGGAAGAAGATGCTGTTGTATGTAAATGATTAGCTTTTCAGAGCATTCACACAAGGTTGGCGCCGGTGGCGACACCTACTACGTGCTGATACGAGAAAAGTTTCCAACCGATTTCTCATACACAAACAGCAGTTGACCGGCGTTGCCTGGTGAAACGTTGTTGTGATGCCTCGTGTATGCAGGAGAAATGCGTACCATCACGTTTCCGACTTTTATAAAGGTCGGATTGTAGCCTGTCGCGATTGCGGTTTATCGTATCGCGACATTGCTGCTCCCGTTGGTCGAGATCCAATGACTGTTAGCAGAATATGGAATCGGTGGGTTCAGGAGGGTAATACGGAACGGCGTACTGGATCCCAACGGCTTCGTATCACTAGCAGTCGAGATGACAGGTATCTTACCCGCATGGCTGTAACGGAACGTGCAGCCACGTCTCGATCCCTGAGTCAACAGCTAGGGACGTCTGCAAGACAACAACCATCTGCACGAACAGTTCGACAATGTTTGCAGCAGCATTGACTGTCAGCTCGGAGACCATGGCTGTGGTTACCCTTGACGCTGCATCATAGACAGGAGCGCCTGCGATGTTGTACTCAACGACGAACCTGGGTGCACGAATGGCAAAACGTCATTTTTTCGGATGAATCCAGGTTCTGTTTATGGCACCATTATGGTCGCATCCGTGTTTGGTGACATCGCGATGAACGCTCATGGAAGCGTGTATTCGTCATCGCCATAGTGGTGCATCACCCAGCGTGATGGTATGGGGTGCCATTGGTTACACGTTTCGGTCACCACTTGTTCGCATTGACGGCACTTTGAACAGTGGACGTTACATTGCAGATGTGTTACAACCCGTGGCTCTACCCTTCATTCGATCCCTGCGAAACCCTACATTTCAGCAGGATAGTGCACGACCGCATGTTGCAGGCCCTGTAAGGGCCTTTCTGGATACAGAAAATGTTCGACTGCTGCCCTGGCCAGCACATTCTCACCAACTGAAAACGTTGGTCAATGGTGGCCGAGGAACTGGCTCGTCACAATACTCCAGTCATTACTCTTGACGAACTGTGGTATCGCGTGGAAGCTGCATGGGCAGCTGTACCTGTACACACCATCCAAGCTCTGTTTGACTCCATGGCCAGGTGTATCAAGGGCTTTATTACGGCCAGAGGTGGTTGTTCTGGGTACTGATTTCTCAGGATCTATGCACCCAAATTGCGTGAAAATGTAATCACATGTCAGTTCTAGTGTAATATATTTGTCCAATTAATACCCGATTATCATCTGCATTTAATGCCCAGTAGTGTATGTATAGAAGCCCATAATTGTGTAACCAGAATAGCATTAGTTACGAATATAAGGGTGGGTAGAGAGTGGGCTACTTTGAACAATTCAGTAATACGATTGCAGCAAATCAACATTAATAACAACTGTTCAGGTACACACGCAGAAGTCACAAGGAGAAGGTGAATCGATAGAGAAGATACATAAAGAGATTGAATGAGTAATTCAGCATGTAGAGGAAAATGAAAATCTAACATCATGAATAACTCTAACTCTGTCCTAGGAGAAGAAACAGCGTTATGGGAGAATTTCGGATTAGTAGTAGGAATAGAGAAAAATTGACTAATTGAATTCTGCGGTGTTTTTTCAGTTAGCAATAGCAAGTATGTTGTTGAGAAATCACAAGAGGAGGAGGTTAACTTTCAATAGATCTGGAAACATGGGAACATCGTAGTTCGATTAGATCATACTGAGACAGTGATTCTGAAATCAGATACTGGATTGTAAGCTGTACCCGGGAGCAGATATGATCAGATCCAACGTAAGAATGATGAAGAGTAGGCTGTACTTTAAGAGAATCGTCCAGAGGAATAAATTAGGAAAGAAGCGGGATACTGAGAAACTGATTAATGATGAGGTGCATTTGAAATTACTGAAGGCCACTGCCAGTGACACGACGAAACGATGTCTCTGCCATTAGCATCACATAAAATTGGCATGATCGTAACAATGTTAAAACCCACAGCAATTCATGTGGCTGATGAAAACAAGTGCACAAGACTTCCACATGAATGAGCTGCAGAAGAGAGAATAAGTCCTAAGGAAGCTGCTAATATAGCTGATTTTCTATAGTGGCCATTACCACATACATCTTCAAGCAACTAAGTGGATGTTAAAATTGAGGGACGTGACCCTATTCTGTTGCAGTGGACTCTAATTCCCTTTCTCAGTTTTGTTGTTGTTTCCTTAAATTGAGCTGAATGTTGCTATGCATTCCTGAATGTTGTCACGACTGATTTCTTCCTATCATTGGCCAAAGGAGCATGTGGTCGGATCCAGATGACACAGAAGTTTAGTTCTTTTCCTTACATCTTTTATCGTTTTGATGGCCGACGTTGACAATACTGAATGAGTCGGAAGTGGCTCACCACAGAAGGGGACGGAAAACGCTTTCCGCAGTGTATAATTCCTATATTATAGCCTTCCTTTTCCCGTAGTTCAGAAGTACCCATTTCACGTTCCAATTGTTGATAAAATGTTATCATAAAAAGTTATGCGGCTATCGCTACTGCGACGACATGTCATAAACTGTAACGCGGTCTACAACTAGTAGTGGCCAGTTACCTCCCCTCTCGCTCCCCCCCCCCCCTCACCCCACTTTTCCCTGTTCTGAAAGCAGCGCTGACGAGGTCCCGATGCGCTTGCTGGCCCCCTATGTGCGCCCAACGCGGACCGCCGCCTATCCATCTTCATTGCTCTAATTTCGGGAACACGCTTCACGGAGCAATGTAGAATGTAATTAGAGCTCCGTGTCGCCGAATATTATTGATGGGTCTGTGGTGCAATTACGTCCTGACAGTTTGTTTTTTCCACCCCCGCAGACTGAAAGCTACGAGGCGGGGTATGCCTGAATAAAAAAAAGGGGAGGCTGTAAAAATTTATGGCTAAAGAACGAAACTTGGTTTGCAGCTCGGGACTAATTTGATTGGCAATGACCAGGAAAACGAGGTCCTCCTCCCTAAATTGCGTGACCAAAGTGTCCGCATTTGTACTTTGCGTTCGCTGTGTTGGCCGTTACTTTGCGCCCCTCAGTTGGGCTTTTAAAGTAACTGGAACAGAAAGGGGTCCCCTCCAACAGATTAATTTTGCGGCAATGGGTTCAGCTACAGCTATGCACGAAATTTTTAGCCAAATTGCACACTACCGTATGGCTAAACACGAAATAGCAAATCGAAATTAAATGGAAGTTTTAATTTTCTTAATTCAAGAGACCAATAGTATAATTTTTATGAAATAACTGGTGCTTAGAAGAACACAGGCGCCCACTCTAGAGATCAGTGTCTTAGCAAGTCAAAAACGCGTGATCAAAAGGTGAAACTGTCATAGAAACTTGAAATCTACTTACGTTTTCTGCCTTTTAATCGAGCCCCAATTAATAGGTCTCCAAATTCACGGTTCCCACGTACACATAATATTCATCGTTGATATCGTTTCGTTCTCGCCTTCATGAGTGAGATTATACTGAATTAAGAATGACACATATACATCATACACTACTGGCCATTAAAATTGCTACACCACGAAGATGACGTGCTACAGGCGCGAAATTTAACCAACAGGAAGAAGATGCTTTGATATGTAAAGCATTCACACGAGGTTGGCGTCGGTGGCGACACCTCCAACGTGCTGACATGAGGAAAGTTTCCAACCGATTTCTCATACACAGACAGCAGTTGACCGGCGTTTCCTGGTGAAACATTGGCGTGAAGTCTCGTGTAAGGAGGAGAAATGCGTACCATCACGTTTCCGACTTTGATAAATGTCGGATTGTAACCTACCGCGATTGATGTTTATGGTATCGCGATATTGCTGCTCGCGTTAGCCGAGATCCAATGACTGTTAGCAGAATATGGAATCGCTGGCTTCAGGAGGTTAATACGGAATGCCGTGCAGGTTCCAAAGGCCTCGTATGACTAGCAGTCGAGATGACAGGCATCTTATCCGCATGGCTGCAACGGATCGTGCAGCCACGTCTCGATCCTTGAGTCAACAGATGGGGACGTTTGCAAGGCAACAACCATCTGCACGAACAGTTCGACGACGTTTCCAGCAGAATGGCTATTAGCAGCAGACCATGGCTGCAGTTACCCTCGACGCTGCATCACAGACAGGAGTGCCTGCGATGGTGTACTCAACGATGAATCAGGGTGCACGAATGGCAAAACGTAATTTTTTCGGATAAATCCAGTTTCTGTTTACAGCATCATGATGGTCGCATCCCTGTTTGGCGACATAGTGGTGAACGCACATTGGAAGCGTGTATTCGTCATCACGTCGAACAGTGGACGTTACATTTCAGATGTGTTACGACCCGTGGCTCTACCCTTTATTCGATCCCTCAGAAAACCCACATTTCAGCATGATAATGCACGACCGCATGTTGCAGGTCCAATACGGGCCTTTCTGGATGCAGAAAAAGCTCGACTGCTGACCTGGCCAGCACATTCTCCAGATCTCTTACCAATTGAAAACATCTGGTCAATGGTGGCCGAGCACCTGGCTCGTCAAAATACGCCCGTCACTACTCTTGATGAACTGTGGTATCGTGTTGAAGCTGCATGGGCAGCTGTTCCTGTACACGCCATCCAAGCTCTGTTTGATTCAATGCGCAGGCGTATCAAGGCTGTTATTACGGCCAGAGGTGGTTATTCTGGTGACTGATTTCTCAGGATCTATGCACCCAAATTGAGTGAAAATGTAATCACATGTCAGTTCTAGTATAATATATTTGTCCAATGAATACCCGTTTATCATCTGCATTTCTCCTTGGTGTAGCAATTTTAATGGCCAGTAGTGTACTTGTTTATTACCAGCAGTCAGCACAAAATATATATGATGCGCTCCAATATGACTGCCACCAGTGTAACCACATTATTACTATTCAAAAACGGAATTACAGAGTCATCTGAAGTGACATAGAGCTGTTGCTGTCAGACGAAACACTGACATCAGCCTACTGTTAATCTCAAATAATAAGCAAGTAATGCTCAGCTTCAGTTCAGTATTTTCTGACATCTTTCTGGTGGCACCAACCAAACTCTGAGTCAGAATTACAGAATGTCTTTTGAATTAAATCATATTTCATACGATATGAAATCACACTGAAGACTAATTTTATGAACGATTTAGTGCATCAAGTTAAAAATAACAAATTTTCGTAGATTGTCGGTTCTGCTTGCATGAAGGTCATGTTTAATAGAACTTGACTGCGTCACGTCGAGATGGGAATTAAACTGTTAAAAACGTGCAATTCCAAAGATCATTATTAAAAAGCCAAAGTAAAAACTGGGTACAGTGTTGTTGATATGTTTTTCAAATGACTGCAACTGAAAAATCGAGGCAAAATGTTCTGAAATTTATTAATGCATTTTATCCATGTTATTAAAAATAACAAATATTCGTAGATAGTCGGTTCTGCTTGCATGAAGGTCATGTTTAATAGAACTTGACTGCACCACGATGAGATGGGAATTAAACTGTTAAAAACGTTCAATTCCAAAAATCATTATTAAAAAGCCAAAGTAAAAACTGGGTACAGTGTTGTTGATATGTTTTTCAAATGACTGCAACTGAAAAATCGAGGCAAAATGTTCTGAAATTTATTAATGCATTTTATCTATGTTATTAAAAATAACAAATTTTCGTAGATAGTCGGTTCTGCTTGCATGAAGGTCATGTTTAATAGAACTTGACTGCACCACGATGAGATGGGAATTAAACTGTTAAAAACGTTCAATTCCAAAAATCATTATTAAAAAGCCAAAGTAAAAACTGGGTACAGTGTTGTTGATATGTTTTTCCAATGACTGCAACTGAAAAATCGAGGCAAAATGTTCCGAAATTTATTAATGCATTTTGTCGATGTTTCAATAAGGAATATTGATTCAACCTAAGTGTATACTCACTTGATAGTGCACATATAGAATATCAAGCAATATGAAGAAAAAGACAGCAATAGAGAATTCTGTTGCTTAATCCATAAACTGCTATCGTGTACATGAATGTTTCCAGAACGCTTAAAGTTCCATCATCTGGAGTAAACAGCAATAACGAAAATATTGCACTGCTGGACAATGGGAGGGGATCCTCAAGGCTGAAATATCAGATAAGGGACAATGCGACTAAAATTTTTAAGACGAATTAAAATAAATTAAAAGAGAGAACAGGACGTTATTTACAAATAAAACACTTCAACGGCCTCCTACTCACGGATGGTATTTACTGTTTCATAGTTTTCCTGTTTGTGTTCCCAGTCGGGCAGCGGGGGGGGGCAGTTTTTATGGAATTTATATAAGTAATTCCATCATATACGTAGTTCCACCTAATATGTGATTTCTCTTAACACCCCCCTCCCCCCTCCACACGGTTTTTATTGCATTTGACTTGTTCAAGATTCTGGTGACTTTTGGTATTCGGCCATTAGGTCCGTTTTCTCGGATATTTCGATACGAAAACTTTGCCTCCGTAATAACACTGTGGCAAGGGTGACCTCGGATGGTCAAGTGATTTTATTTGTAACGTCCTTATCTTTTAATTTAATTTATTTTAATTCGTTATGAAAATTATAGGCGCACAGTTCCTATATCTCACATTTCATAACTGACGACCCCTTTCACTGTCGTGTAGCGTAGTATATTTATAATTACAATTTACACCACATGATGGGCCCTTAAGTTCGCCGAAACAGGTTGTGCACACAATAAAAAGATTGTGGATTAAGCAACTGTTGTGCGGTATCTTTGTTTTACAAGATTGGCTTATACAGTTGTGTCTACCCCATACGAAGGGGTTTTTGTGAGACTAGAATACATAAAATGGAGAATGTCTTTCAAATAACAAGAAACAAGTGCAATTAAAAAATCTTTATTCTGGAACACAAAACTGTTACACAATGAAATAGTGGTCAGAACAGAAACACTTTAGGCAATGGAATCTCTTGACGTAACTACGAAGGGAGAGCCCAAAAACACTGAAAGAAGAATGCTGAGAAAACCTCTATGACCTAAAAGGTGCATTGAATCAGACTACTGATTTAGAATTAATACAGAACTGTATCTGAAAGCGGAAAAGTTAACAGACGTCAAGAGAAAAAGTAATTAAATTTCTGTGCGCACACAGCAGGAATGAAATGGAAAATTGTGTTTTGCATGGTCGTGCAGTTTAGGCAGGCGTCGCGGTTACTGGTCTTACGCTTCCATGCATTTATTTGATGTGTGTGAATGGAACCTCCAGACTGAGTGGCCCGACAGCCACACTTTTATGTTTCTATAACTATTTGGTGGCACTTGAAAATGAAGCTTTAGGCTTCAAAACCGGTCGTGCAGTGAATATAAATTACTTTATTAGTGGCAACTGAAGCTGATATTTTTATTCTATTAATAAGTTCCTCCATTGCGGATATTCGGCCGATCAGATATTTTCTTGGCGTTTCAATTGCCAGTAGTGTAGCAGTTTTCGGGACAATCGGGCAGAATTGTAAGGAGAGAGAACTTAACGAATATGAGGAAGCGTGTGTCTGAGGGAACGACTAGTATGGTGTTCAGGTCTCCAGTTCGAAGACCTCTTTAATGTAACTCTCTACGTCACACTGTCGGATGGAAATCTCTTCGTCTCTGCATAACTAATCAAATCTATACCCACATCTGTCTGTTTACTATAGACAAGTATTGGGTCTGCCTGTACAGGTTTTATATCCCACCATAAATGTCTTTCCGTTACCAAGTTAACCATTACTTTGTTCCCTCCTCTGAATGTGTCTTATCAACCTATTCGATGTCTGTGTCAAGTTGCGAAATAGATTCCCTCTTTCTGGATTAATTTCAGTACCTCTTCTTCAGTCATCCGATCCACCCACCTAATCTCCAGTCTTCTGTATCAGCAGATTCCAGAGTTTTCTGTTCTCTTGTTGACTGTACTGTTCACTGCTCATGTTTCATTTACATATAAAGTAGCACTCCTGAGAAACACTTTCAGAAATGGTTTCCGAACACTTACATTTATAGTCAATGTTAGTACATTGTTTCTTTTTGTTGCCTTTGCCTTGCCAGACTCGTCTAGTGCTAAACGAAGTGGGCCCATATTAGGGATTCTCTAACAACATCGACGTCAAAGTGATCAGTGATAGCTGTTCTGTTTAGTTTTATACTTGTACCGAAACAGATTGTCTGTTCATTGGTTCATTAATTGTCGGACTACTCTTTACCTTGAGAGCAGCAGCTGCCGCTGTGTTTTTCAGGTGTGGCTTTTCACTCATATGAAGTACAGAGATTGATTTTATGACTGAGCCTGTTTCTATAAATTACTGTGCGGTTGTCGTTACACCCAAAAACATCGAAGTCATACTTTAATTAGCACACCTTTTTGTGTCACTCCAATCCCTATGTTAAAAGTCGTGCTGTGAAAGAAGCTTTGAATACCACAGTACCAGCACTAGCGCCTAACACCACAAACATAACCTACCATAGGTACAAATCATTTAGAAAAGCGAAGTTTGTTTTATTCCGATCTTCATAAAGAGGACCATTCCTTGCACCAACAGTCGTGGGAATCAAGACATCGATTACATTCAGTATCGATTAACAAAGCATTATCGAAACTGTAAAAGTTATCCTCAGTAATCTATTTTTTGAATAATTTAAAGATACCGTAGTTTCACCCAGTTTCCGTGTAATTATAAAATTAGAGCTAATTCTTCTGTAGAAGTATTATTACGATTCAGAGACTCTGCAAGTCGAAATTGCAAAAATGTTTTGTTCGCTGCTTGTTGCTTTCTGACTAAAAGAGAGATTTTGAGTATCACTCGAGGTAACAACTGACACAGAACGAAAACTGTTCAATGGATTTTTTGTTATTCATCTTTCCAGGACTGACATAGTTAGGTGAGGGGCTGTACTAGTAAATACACTGGGTTCGTACGGCCATAAGTAGGTTTCCAATCCCTGGCCGACTAGCCTGACTCGAGTTTTCCACATTTACTATAAGTAGTTTAAGGAGAATGCCGAAATGGCTTCTTTTTAAAAGAATGCAACGAATTTCCTTCTCTAGCCGTATATGATTCCAGCTTGTGATCCGTCTCTAATGATCACATCACCAATGAGGTATTAAATTTCACTTTCAGCGGCTTTATTATGGATAAATGTCTAATAACATTTGAATATAATGCAAGTGTCTATATCTTTCTGCATACCCCTTGCACGTTAGCATGCCGCTGACTTTGAAGCTGTTGGTTACACTGAACTTCTAGAAGTGTTTTTTGGTCTTTCATGTACTAGGATGTCACACGCATTACTTACTGTTGCTCTGGTTTAATTTACAGTAATTGTACCTTTCGATCTCAGCCAACAGTCTTGACTCACGTAGGCGTTAGTGACATCCCTTGCTAGCTTTCAGACGCCACCTAATCTCTTTCCTGCAGTCTGCCTGCTTAGCTGCGTGATAGCGTGCTAGCCTCCCATCGAGGCGGGCCCGGGTTGGATTCCCGGCGGGGTTGAAGCTTTTCTCCGCTCGTGGACTGGGTGTCGTTTTGTCCTCACCATCATCTCATCCTCATCACCGGCGCGCAAGTCGCCCAATGTGGCGTCGACTGAAATAAGACTTGCACTTGGCGGCCGAACTTCCACGGATACCACTTCGATTTTACACAGAGTGTAACCTCCCCACAAAATTTTTTATATATATAATAATATGATTATGATTCTAATTTTAGTGTAACCTCAGAACAAAATTACTTCCCATTTGTAATCTCCGTACAAAAATGCATTCACATTTAATGTACCCACAAAATTCTTTTCTCATTTAAAGTAAGCTCGAAACAGAAAAATTCTTAAACCTCGTAATAAAAAATAAATTCAGTAACCTGGTAAATTTTGGACGACTGCGGTGCTGCGTCATGGCCCTGTAAGATCATTCTGAATAAAAAAGGAAAAATTCTTACCTCAATAAAATTGCTGAATATATCTGCTCTTACAATACTTTTTCCGGCACAGCTCTGTGCAATGCTGGCCGATAGATTGGTCATTTATGAAAGGAAGCAATTGATTTTTCTTTTGCAACAATCGGAATGATCATGGATTGGAGAAATTAGTAAATTCTTTAAATTGAAACGAATGCTTGTTAGAAATGACTTTATGTGACAAAGATTATTATTAAGACATTTTTAAAAGATTCACATGGGAGTTCAGATACATTACTAGATATGCGCGAGGCTGCTTTTTACCTTATACAATAATACTCAGGCTCCGGCATCGCTGCACCGCGACCGGGCCAGCCAACACGATACACCAGACCAGACCAGAGCAGACTCCAGACCAGACACAGACTAGCAACTAGCAACAATTTACTGTTACAGCTGCACAGTTCCTACTGCAGTCTACACTGCTCTCTGGTCAGCGATTCTCTTATACCTTGCATATCGTAGACAGCGCATGAGCAATACATCGAAATTACATCAGCTCGGACCTCTTACATAACATTACATCCGCATTACATCTGCTCGGACCTCTTACATAAAATTACATCTGCTCGGACCTCTTACAAGAGTACGCGAAGGAACTTGCCCCCCATCTTGCAGCGGTGTACCGCAGGTCTCTAGAAGAGCGTAGCGTTCCAAAGGATTGGAAAAAGGCGCAGGTCATCCCCGTTTTCAAGAACGGACGTCGAGCAGATGTGTAGAACTATAGACCTATATGTCTAACGTCGATCAGTTGTAGAATTTTGGAACCCGTATTATGTTCGAGTATAATGACTTTTCTGGAAACTAGAAATCTACTCTGTAGGAATCAGCATGGGTTTCGAAAAAGACGATCGTGTGAGACCCAGCTCGCGCTATTCGTCCACGAGACTCAGAGGGCCATAGGTAGATGCCGCGTTTCTTGACTTCCGCAAGGCGTTCCATACAGTTCCCCACAGTCGTTTAATGAACAAAGTAAGAGCATATGGACTATCAGACCAATTGTGTGATTGGATTGAAGAGTTCCTAGATAACAGAACGCAGCATGTCATTCTCAATGGAGAGAAGTCTTCCGAAGTAAGGGTGATATCAGGTGTGCCGAAGGGGAGTGTCGTAGGACCGTTTCTATTCACAATATACGTAAATGACCTTGTGGATGACATCGGAAGTTCACTGAGGCTTTTTGCCGATGATGCTGTGGTATATCGAGAGGTTTTAACAATGGGAAATTGTACTGAAATGCAGGAGGATCTGCAACGAAATGACGCATAGTGCAGGGAATTGCAATTGAATCTCAATGTAGACAAGTGTAATGTGCTGCGAATACATAGAAAGAAGGATCGCATATCATTTATCTACAATATAGCAGGTCAGCAACTGGAAGCAATTAATTCCATAAATTATCTGGGAGTACACATTAGGAGTGATTTAAAATGGAATGACCATATAAAGTTGATCGTCGGTAAATCAGATGCCAGATTGAGATTCATTGGAAGAATCCTAAGGAAATGCAATCCGAAAACAAAGGAAGTAGGTTACAGTACACTTGTTCGCCCACTGTTTGAATACTGCTCAGCAGTGTGGGATCCATACCAGATAGGGTTGATAGAAGAGATAGAGAAGATCCAACGGAGAGCAGCGCGCTTCGTTACAGGATCATTTAGTAATCGCGAAAGCGTTACGGAGATGATAGATAAAATCCAGTGGAAGACTCAGCAGGAGAGACGCTCAGTAGCTCGGTACGGGATTTTGTTGAAGTTTCAGGAACATACCTTCACCGAGGAGTCAAGCAGTATATTGCTCCCTCCTACGTATATCTCGCGAAGAGACCATGAGGGTAAAATCAGAGAGATTAGAGCCCACACAGAGGCATATCGACAATCCTTCTTTCCACGAACAATACGAGACTGGAATAGAAGGGAGAGCCGATAGAGGTACTGAAGGTACCCTCCGCCACACACCGTCAGGTGGCTTGCGGAGTATGGATGTAGATGTAGATGTGGATGTAGATGGGGCCTCCTGGCCAGCGATGCCATTCGATCGTTTAATTTTTTGCTTTCTGCAATAGTATTGTGAACTTGATTACAATTCCATTCACGAGTATAGCTCACAATATGCATCGTCATTAGTAGAAGGCGTCCTCTGGTTATAAAATTAGGGGAAAGAGCTAAACAAGAAGTTCTGCCACTTTCATGATGTTATCGGGTGCGCTTTCCTTCGATTAGAAATTCATATGACTCTCCTGGGTTGTTAGACGCGCAACATGCCATGAAGCAGCTCTTTGAATATTGGCCTACGTATTTTAAAGGTTAGAGAAACCGCTCCATAGCCTCGATGAACAGTTATGTAGAAAAATAGAGGGTCAAATATATTTGCTATAAACCAGAATACATGCTCATATAGTTTGGAAAATGTTGCGGAATCATTTTTCTGGAAACAGACATGTAGCTTATGCACATCCATAAATGGAATCCCGTTTGATCGGAATATTTAAGTGACATCGGAGAATACGATAAACAGCAGAACTGGTGATTGTCGGTAGGTAACTTATGGAGGTTTACTATTCCCTTAATTAGTAATTGCATGCCCTGTAGAAGTGGAGAAATGTTGAAAGCAATGACCAGTGGCAGTTGTCTTGGAGCACTGCTGCAGGATGTCAGACTTTGTGTAGGAACTTCTGGCGAAAACATTTACGACCTGAAAATGTAATGAGGAGGAGTGCCCTCTTTAGCAGAACGTGCCGTTGTACTCAAAATGTAGAACGCTGGTCATTTCCCCAAAGAGCACCGAAAGCTAGAGATAAACATGTTAAAAACGGATAGGGGACACATGGCCCTAGCATTCGAAAATGTAGGAATCCACCGAATGATTTGACTCTGCAGAAAACAAATGTTTTCGAAATGTAAAAACTGGCGCACATTAATAAATTGTTAGTTGGAAAGAGACACCTGATGGTGGTGATGCAGAGCGTCTCACCGATCGAAGAAACAGACAGAGAATGATGCGATTTTTTTCTGTAGAGGATGGCCGGACGCGAGTTACTGATTAAAAAGCTAAAGGAAGGGGGCTAGTTTTTGTAAGAAACTGTTTTATTGATAGGCGCTCAGAAGATCCACAGCTGAGCCAATGAAAAGTCAGTGAGAGAGACAAGGCGTGGCAATACGAAGTTCCCTTTTAATTAATTGTCGATCATAAATGGGACTTCCATTCTGAGAACCACTGCCAGCTGCCGAGTCACCCCAACTAATTAATTGGGGTATTAAAAATATTTGGGCTAATCTCAACTTAATCAATGACGAGGATCGTTGACCTTGACAATGAACGATTTTACAGCCACTTAATCCACCGCCAACAATATTGTGGTGAGATGGAGCTGCAACAGCGAGATGAAGAGTAGGACCATCACAGTCGTATTAAAGTGATCCAAGCTCCACGCTGAAGATATGCATTTTAGCGCCACGAACAACTGCTTTCAACTCCGACCACTGAAGTGACGAATTTCAATCTGAAGTAATATCTGTTTTCAGCTAACATTAAGACAATCAATGGACACTTCATGATTATAATTACTTTACTTCTCCGATTACTGAAATTTTTCCTTCCAACCTCCTAATTTGGATAACCCAAGGTTTTATTGCATTAATATTACCATAGGTTGCTACTTGTTTATCTGTGATGTAATTGTGAGAATATTTATGTTAGCATAGGTTGCCATTTGTTTAACGATAATTTTATTGAAATAATTCGGAGTAATAGTAGTTTGCGTCTTATGTAATAGCCATAAGGTTCCTCGTTCATTACTTTCAAAGGTATCCTTGGGTAGTTAATCCATGAGTCCCAGGATTCAGTTCAGTTACTCGGAAAGGTGCAGTTCATTTTTTTTTAATCTCATTTCGTTCGCTTATAATTGACACAAAAGAGGAGGTTCCTAGAAAGGAAATGTGACATTAATCTTTTATATGCACAGACCGATAATCTCGGTACTATTTCAGGCATGGTTTGAAGATGATTCAAAATAGTACGGATATCGTAATAATCACAGATTCTCGAAAGGTTTTGTCATTTCACAGCCCATCGTCTGATAGGACGTTCAGTATGCCATCTACGTATCAAGTTAAGAAAAAATTTAATACCAGACATAAAGTCAATGAACCACAATACGATAAGAGAGTACACCGTTCTGGAGCAGTGATATGTACATAAAGTTACAGTCATGTGAATAATGGTCAGAGTAGTGAAAAAATTCACCATAAGTACCAATTTTATTGTTTCAAAACAAAAATATCACAAATACAGATGTCACAAAATTCAATCCGCTTCATTGCATACAAAACTTACTGCGAAACTATCTGAACACTCACTTCCAAAGAATGAGCTAGATTCAATATTATCTTGTTTGGGTAAATGTCTATGTCACTACGTAAATAACATTACCAAAATTCCATAAAATTTTACTGGTTCGTAGGCAGCATCTTGTAGTAAAATAGCTTACCAACCTATCAGCCGCTTTTGCAATTGGTCTACATGAGGGTATATAAGGACTGAAACACTGGTACATCATCTCATAATATGACACGTTTTCCAAGGGAGAATAAATTTTTGGAAATTTATTCCAGCCGTGGAAATCTGCGACTTTTCGGTACTAAGTTTTTATCTATTATTAACGGTAGCATTCTTTAGGATGACACAGCAGCTGTAATTGCATAAATGAACCCAAACGATTTTTACTGAAATTTTTTTTTACCATAAGCTTAAAACGTTATTTGATGCTTTCAACCACAGCACGTACCACTACTTTCTTTGTTCACCTGGATACGTGCCCACTCCAAAAAATACCATTTAATGATCTAGTAGACACTCTTACTCGACTTACCCTGTAGGATATGTCCAAGCCACACTGTCGAGTCTTATAGATAAGTGAATCCTGATACTTTAGCGATTCCACATTTCTTACCCGCCAACCTCAAAAACCAGATCCTCACCTTGCCCGCCTAGAACAAAAAGGTACTCTGTTTTATCCCTATTGACTGTTAATTTCCGTTGTTGCCAAGTATTCATTAAATTCTCATTTGACACAAGGCATCATCCTCATCCAGAGCAGTAAGTACGCTGGAAAACAGTAATGAATGCATACTTTGATACTGTATTGTCACACACAAACTTCTGCATTGTCTATCGATGGCGTAATTAGATCCTCTGTACTTCAATAATTTCATTACTTTAACCAAGACTGACTGCCTTTCCTCTTTTTGGTTTTTAAAGGGCCTGATAAACTTCATTGTCAGCCACCTCTTCCAAAGGATAAATCTCGACTTCATTCAGCACTTCTCGAAACTCTCCCCCATCCTCTACAAGAAGATCACTGAAATGTAGCTTGCACGCACAAGTGGCAATCATTCCAGGTACTCTTCTGATTTCAGCAGGAGATCCCACTTGACGCATAAATCGCCAGGCTTCTGATGCCCTATTATATTCTACTAAATGTTCAATGTCAGCACATTTCTCCTGCATCCCTCCCTCTTTCTCCTTCTCTTCCACGAGCGTACTCAGCAGCTCCCAATAAATGTGATTTTAAATACTCATATAGTGATGTTGCAGTTCCGTCCTTATCCAATCTGAGTTTCTGCTCAACTTGTCTCTGGTGCAGATATCGTATACTCCAATCCTGCAGAAGCAATAACTTTAGCTGTGACATTTCAATACAGACTCCTTCTTAACGTTCTCCCTCTCCATCTTTGGATCTTAGAGGGATTATGACTCTTCCTAATACCATATGGTGATCTATTCCACATTCTGACTCTCGAATCACACTCACATGCTGAACTGTAGACCTTCTATCTTGCTTGGCAGTTACAAACTCTATAAATACCCTCAAAGTCGTAATTGGTTGAATCATGTTTTAACTCTCCACTTTCGTGGCGGACTGAATTTTTATGGGACGCAAAATATTGTTGTCTCGGAATAGTTGGCTTGGCTTCGTATTTTTGCGACCGAAGCTTGAAATATCATAAGTGCGCCAATTTTATTCGAGCAGAGTAATTGGACTTTGTAATCTTACTCTCCCACACACCACTATTAAAATACTCTGTCTTTGCACAAATTTTAAAAGCTTCGAGAGGAGTAAGATATACAAAAGAAGAACTTTTTACTTATCTTCATTATCTCGTTGTTGTCGATGGCTCAAAGTCTCGTTCACAGGTGTATTCCTGAAGCTGAAATTTCGATTTTGTAGCTTCTTGATGACTAAATAACTGATGAAAATTTGTTTGTATTATTCTTGAATTTTATTCCTTTTCACATCTTTCAACAACACGTCGTTTTACATTTTCACATAAAATAAACAATAGTTACATTGTTGGTGACAAACGTAGAAAAGGTCTACTTCCATCAGAGGCATGCCGCCCACTAATTACATTCTGTGGTACTCACAATATTTCAAAGAGTTTACAAAGAAAAAGAGTTTATAAACTTTCCTTACCAAAGAAGAATCTTCACCAAATTATATCATTATTTTATAAATAAATCCAGATAATAAATTTAATAATTACAGTGGGATGTACAATTAATAATGTGAATTTTAAGTATACCAGAAATTGCATAATTTCAAATATTTTTAAAAGAAGAGTAATTTTTCCTGTTAGTACATCTCAATTCTAACACATTAATTTCTTTTATACACATTTTAGCCTGAAATATAAAACATCGTATACAAAATCATATTAACTCTACTAATGAAACAGCTGAGATAATTTCAACCTTTGCAAGAATCGATAGTATACACGATATCGGTTATCTCTATAAAAAAAAGGTAATGTTAGAGGAGGGTGATTCATTCTAACTTCGAGACTTGAAAAACAAACATGTTCTAAGTAAGTACTACAATTCGTAATTACATCGGTGATATGGTCCCAGCAATTGCTGATAAACAGATACCCTCAAATGGTTCAAATGGCTCTGAGCACTATGGGACTCAACTGCTGTGGTCATAAGTCCCCTAGAACTTAGAACTACTTAAACCTACCTAACCTAAGGACAGCACACAACACCCAGCCATCACGAGGCAGAGAAAATCCCTGACCCCGCCGGGAATCGAACCCGGGAACCCGGGCGTGGGAAGCGAGAACGCTACCGCACGACCACGAGATGCGGGCAGATACCCTCAAGTCGGTTATTTCCGTTCATACAACAAGACGTACCCACGCCTCCACAGGGAAACCTCTCATTAACTTATTCATGAGATTAGTGGTATCAGATGATAAAACATGAGTCAATGCTTGAACGAAACTAAATAAATAATCTCACTTACAGGAACTTACTCCGATGCGTACATCTTTGAGCCGTGGTGCCATTGATTTAGTCTGGCGCCACTGGCTCACGTCCAGTATCGACTGTCCCTTTTGCAGCCCCATTGCAAATACCTATGAAGAAGAGTAGGTATCTGTGGGTTCTGTTCTTAGAAGGTCTTTGCTTGCCAATATATATACAAGGTTCGCTGGCCCGAGGAGGAGGCACAAAGTTTCGGGATTGGCAGTAACATCATGACGAGAGATGGTGACGAGCTCCGAGGGGCCGAAGCCATGAGCTGCGCAAGGAGGGCCTGTGCAGAGCGAAGACACCAGATTACTTCACCGGAGTCAGCGTCGACTACAAGCAGCAGGCCGACATCCTGTCAGTTGGTTGGCAACATTCGTGTCGCACGAGCGCTCGTTGCCTGGCTGCCCTCTTCTACCTGGCTTTCATCGGCACCACTCTGTAACCGCTGCGACGCACCGTGGATCCATGGAACTGCTTGCTGATAAAGGGGAGTAACATTCTGTAATCCTCGTGGTGATTTCTGTCATTCTCTACCTGCCCTGCTTATCATTTTCTGACTTGTACCCGGTCCTCTTATTTTTACTCAGTCGGCTCTTTGGTCGTAAATATAGGCCGCAGTATTGTACTAAGACACTAGTTGTCATTTGAAAATTTGTCCCGCTATTGTATTGCCTTTCCTTCACGGTTGTACCCGATCATTGGTGTTCTAATGAATCAGCTCCTGGTCGTAAATACAGACGGAACAATTATACTAAGGCACATGTTGCTGTTAAACGAAAGAGGGCCATTGTGGGTAGATTTAGATGTTAACCGGAACGATTCTTTGCTTGTAATAGCATTTATCAGTCTTTAGTTATAATCTGAACAACCTGTTGTGCTAAGCTGGGCGTTGCTGTGTTTGAAGGACCGGGTCATCATTGGTGTAATTTAACTGGATCTTGTAGTTCCGCCGAGTGAGTTCTTTTGTAATAAGTGTTCAAAGGTAATGTTTTAAGACGTTCGTTGAGATCTGTCTTAATAACTGACAATCAGTCTAACTTTGAAAATATTCAGAATAAGATTGTCAAAAGGGACTGTTTTGGATCCAGTAGCACCTTGGTTGCCAATTGAAATTTCGAGGTTGGTTGCTTTTAAGTAAGCCTTATCATTGTCATATTGTTTCCTAATCTGTTTAACCATTAAGCACACTTATGTGGATTGTCTTCAGTACATCCCTCGAGTGGGAGATGGAGGGTGGCCAATGGCAAGGGTTACCTCTGTGTGGGGAAGTGCGGGGAAATCTTCCGTGTGTGAATTTTCACGGCCTGTCAAGTTTTTATTAGTTAAGGGTCTGGTGCCCGACTTAATTCTAGGGCAATATTTCATCTGTAACACTGGTATGGTGTTAAATTTTGGTACCCGGACCTTTCATTTCAAATTTTCCTCCAACGATCGATTAGCCTTTTGTTCATGTGCTCATGTGGGAATGGGACATGACACCAGTAATAATACGTGTCTACTTGGGGTACATCACCTCTCTAGTGAACAAGGGAAACAGTTAAGTGGACATTTGGGAGAATATACTGACGTACTTTGTGACAGGTTGGGAGTCACAGACGTCATTAGATACCGTATTCGTGTCACGGATCACGTGCCGTTTTGCCATTCTCCATATCGCTTGTCACCACCTAAGAAAAAGGTGTTGTGGCACAAAATTGATTGCTTGTTAAGAGACGGAGTCATAAGACCGTCCACCTCCCTCTGTGCTTCCCCCTTTTTCTTAGTACCTAAGGATCAGTGGCAGGATTTCCCACCTGGTTGTTTACAAGCTTCTCAATAAAAAAAGGTGATCTTGGAATCGGTGCCACTGCCTGATCTCCACAACTGTTTCACCTGGTTTTCTGGAGCATCCTGGTTTACGGAGTTAAATCTTAATCAGGCTTATTACCAGATGCCCTTACAGAGGAATCTAAGCGTCTCACTACGTTCGCCAGGTATTGCTATTTCTATGAGTTCAGCTGGGTTCTGTTTGGTATGTCAACCGGTACATCAGTCTTATCCCGTTTATTGGATAAAATTTTAGGTGATTAAAAGTTTAATTCTATCTTCAATTATTTGAATGAAGTGGTCATATTTGGTGCCTCCTTTAAAGATCATTTAGAGCACATCCGTAAGCTACTATCCAGACTCAGGGATGCGGGGCTGACTGTGAAAACCTCAAAGATAAGCTTGGCTAAGCGCCATGTGTCATTTTTGGGTCACTTGGTGTCCGGGACTCACTAAGGGTGGTTGAAATAGCTCTGAGCACTATGGGACTTAACATCTGAGGTTATCAGTGCCCTAGAACTTATACGTACTTAAACCTAACTAACCTAAGGACATCACACACATCCATGCCCAAGGCAGGATTCGAACCTGCGACCGTAGCAGCAGCGCGGTTCCGGACTGAAGTGCGTAGAACCGCTCGGCCACAGTGCCCGGCAAACCAGTCACAAGACGGGTGACAAAAAAATAAAAAAATAGACTTGAAAAAATTGTCTTCTAAGGTAAGTCGTTGGATCATCAGTACTGCCTCGCGTGTTCCCACATCTTGCCAGAATCCAAAAAGATCCTCACCAACATTGGCTTCTACCACTTTTTCCATTCGCCTGTAAAAAATTCGTGTCATTATGTTGCAGCCACGGAAGCTGTGAGAAGGAGGATTAATGAGTAACGTCTAGACGTATACGAGGTCGTTACAGACGGACCACCTTAACAGTTAAAATTCCAGGGATAGCAGTATTCGTCCTGTTAATGGAATTATGAGAAAATCATGTAATTTTCCACTTTTATTGACTACTACAGGACTGAAATAATCGACACGAATAAGTATAGTCAACTATATACAATATATTGTTTCATGAATTATTGAAATATTTCGTGGAGTGAATCAAGAGGACTTTACTTAACTTTTCTTGTACAGTGGAAGTGGTCTAACAGCTTTGCTTCAGAATTTTTTATGTCTTCTTCCGAAGAGCATCTAACTTGACG
Source organism: Schistocerca americana (assembly GCF_021461395.2). Lineage (NCBI taxonomy): Eukaryota > Metazoa > Arthropoda > Insecta > Orthoptera > Acrididae > Schistocerca > Schistocerca americana. The sequence goes on along the minus strand of NC_060122.1, from coordinate 265,450,502 downwards.
CCTGCACAGAGGTCTGCGTTGTTGAAGTTCTGCCGTTAACAGCACGCTAAAGCTGTGCGCGGAGCTACGGAGGGTTGGAGGAGAGCGGAAGGGGGGGGGGGGGGGAGGAAGGTGATGTGGGAGTAGGCGGTGGGTCGGGGGGGGGAGGTTGGGGGGGGATGGGAGGAAGTACGCTTACAGCTGCAGCCCTGGCAGCTGCGGCTCCGAGGTTGACACAGGCTGAAGAAATCTAATAACAGAAATTAATATTTCGAGGAAATGAAGCAAAAAACGGCACATGGCCCATCAGACAGGAGGAAGAACAAAACGTCTTAATTACGGGAGTTAGTTTTTGTTGGCAGTCCTGAGGGGAATTGAGAGTGGCGCACTGCAGATGGAGCAGCGTCTGCACACTGAGGAACAGCCACCGCACAAGACCGCAGTCACAGGTTTACTTCTTAGCGACGGATTTTACTGTACGGCGAACGCATCCATTAACTACTTACATCCAGTGACATGTACGATATGATCTCAATAACATGGATCTGATTTTGCATCAGTGTTGTTGGTTTTACATTTCCTTTCGCGGGTAACCGATAACGACCTTCCTATCTCTTCAGAAATCACCTCCATAAGTCATTTAACGTCCATTATTGGATAAAAGCCTCTTCAGGACTTGTCGATAAACTGTAATACACTACTAGCCACTAAAATTGCTACACCAAGCAGAAATGCAGATGATAAATGGGTATTCCTTGGATAAATATATTATACTACAACTGACATGTGATTACATTTTCACGCAATTTGGGTCCGTAGATCCTGAGAAATCAGTACCCAGAACGACCACCTCTGTCCGTAATAACGGCCTTGATACGCCTGGCCATTCAGTCAGCTTGGATGGCGTGTACAGGTACAGTTCCCCATGCAGCTTCAACACGATACCACAGTTCATCAAGAGTAGTGAGAGGCGTATTGTGATGAGCCAGTTGCTCGCCCACCATTGACCAGACGTTTTCAGTTGGTGAGAGATCTGGAGAATGTGCTGGCCAGGGCAGCAGTCGAACATTTTCTGTATCCAGAAAGGCCCGTGCAGGACCTGCAACATGCGGCCGTGAATTATCCTGCTGAAATGTAGGGCTTCACAGGGATCGAATGAAGGGTAGAGTACGGGTCGTAACACATCTGAAATGTAACGTCCACTGTTCAAAGTGCCGTCAATGCGAACAGGAGGTGACCAAGGCGTCTAACCAATGGCACCCCATATCATCACGCCAGGTGATACGCCAGTATAGCGATGACGAATACACGCTTCCAATGTGCGTTCACCGCAATGTCGCCAACGCGGATGCGACCATCATGATGCTGTAAACAGAACCTGGATTCATCCGGAAAAATGACGTCTTGCCGTTCGTGCACCCATGTTCGTCGTTGAGTACACCATCGCAGGCGCTCCTGTCTGTGATGCAGCGTCAAGGGCGACCGCAGCCATGGTCTCCGAGCTGATAGTCCACGCTGTTGCAAACGTCGTCGAACTGTAGCACGTCATCTTCGTGGTGTAGCAATTTTAATGGCCTGTAGTATATTAATCTGTACGCATCCATGTTGGCTCTGTACGTTAGCTGGTGCCATCACTCATTAAGTCATTGTCTTGGTATTTGTATACGTCATGTACCCACATTTGTTACACTTAAAGCAAGTGTCAAACCATCCTTCCTTAACATCATATTTTTAAGTAGAGTGTTAGTGAAACCGTAATATCTGAAAGTAGTCAGATAACTTCAACTTATTCAGTGAAACTGTTTTAGTCCGTTAAACTTCCTGTTAACTGGGCCTATACTTGGCTACTGTCACACTTGATAATCTCTCAACTGTAGTTCACACTTGATGTGTTTTCAGCCATGTTTTCAACCAAGCATGGTCGCCGTTCCTGTCTACGCTGTACGCATTAACAATGAAGGTCGATTAAGGTTCACAAAAAATTGTTTTCCTTGCTCCACTTTAGTTTGGGCAGTAGAAACCTGCAAAATCTGGCACATACAGAAATTCTTGCTTAAAGAGACGAGCAAGAAACAATGCATTTGAAAATATAGGTTCCAAAATTATCTTTTCAACTTTCATTAAGTATATTTCAGAAATGGGAATAGGTAGAAACGTGCGGTTTGCAGCGTAATGTTCACACACACCAAAAGTGTCCCTTTTTGTTTTTGTTGGTTTTTACGAAAGTGGACACCCGCCCAGCAGGTGGTACACCGTAAGGAATGGTTGACAGAGACCAAATCTGACACCTAGGTGCAGAACTCACGGACATCTCACACAAGTGAAAAAACCTTAGTGATGGTTATATTCCAAGTCTCACAAAACTAATTTTGGGCAGGCCACTTCTTTAGGAGCTACCTTTTAAACTTTAATTGTGCGCAAACTTCAGAGGGTATCACGAAATTACGGCCCTCGACATAGACCTTAAAGTGGCGAATTTGCATAAATGTGTGACTGACGCTGTCAAATAGGACAATATTTATCTGCATATGATCTACTCTGATTGCAAGTCTCTCCCTGCGAAATGATTGATTGTATCTAACTTAGTATAAGGAAGGTACCAAAATGAAATGCTGATTAGTTAAATACTGAAATGTATTCACAAACATATTTATTAAACTACATATAAATTCTACTACGAAAACTGTAACAATTCTGTTTCCTAACTCGGCTGTAATTTTAAGTGGACGGGAGTGTTACTTGCCGATTGATGAGTTTGCTACTTTTCCACTTACGAATTTACACTCTAATGAGATAAAAGATAATTGTACTGTGTCTAACGCTGCAGATTCCTGACCGGAACAGTGACTGGACGTTGATAACTAGAAGTTCACGCATTCACTACAAGCGCAATGAACTTGGGACAGGCGATCGTCCTGGCTTCCACAAGTGTGAAATCGAACTAAACTACTCTTCTACTATTCCGAAGCAGCAAATTATTCTCACCGCAGATATGACTGTGTTGCACAGCGCTGTACGCTGCAAAAGCGTTGGGTACTTCGTAAAGATGATGCTCTTAGCAACCTGTCACAGCTCGATGATATTGCGGAATCAACCGCGACGCAACACCAAGTCGATCCGTCCTCTATACCATTCCCCAGATTCGATCTGGAGACCTCCATGACCAAAGCACAAAATGATGCAGACACCTCCGCGCCCAAAACAGAAGTCGATGTGGCCACACGAAACCTGAAATCGATTCCTTCCCGCCAAACAGAGCTAGGTGCCAGTTGCAAAATCCCACCAAATCAGCTCGTCTCCTTAAGATGCCAATCACAACAAGAATATCTCCCCTTAATTTGTAGGGTTCTCGGGTGTTCGGCCTAGTCACTTCGTAATTCCTCCACGGCGGACGTTGTTGGTGTTGGGTGGGGGGGGGGGGGGCTGAAGCGCGCATGGATCCGTGATCTGGCGTGCAGTTGTAAGTAGGCTGTTTATGTTTTCTTATTGGCAACGTTACGTAGCGCTCTGTATGAAAATCACTGGCTGTGCTGTGTGCAGTCTGTGGCTAGTTTGCATTGCTGTCTGCCATTGTAGTGTTGGGCAGCGGCAACTGGATGTGAACAGCGCGTAGCGTTGCGCAGTTGGAGGTGAGCCGCCAGCTGTGGTGGATATGGGGAGAGAAATGGCGGAGTTTTGATATTTGCAAGACTGGATGTCATGAACTGCTATATATATTATGACTATTGAGGTAAATACATTGTTTGTTCTCTATTAGAATCTTTCATTTGCTAACTATGCCCATCAGTAGTTAGTGCCTTCCGTAGATTGAATCTTTTACTTAGCTGGCAGTACTGGCGCTCGCTGAATTGCAGTAGTTCGAGTAACGAAGATTTTTGTGAAGTAAGTGATTTGTGAAAGGTATAGGTTAATGTTAGTCAGGGCCATTCTTTTGTAGAGATAATTGAAAGTCAGATTCCGTTGCGCTAAAAATAGTGTGTGTCATATGGAAGTAGGCTGTTTATGTTTTCTTATTGACAACGGTACGTAGCGCTCTGTATGAAAATCACTGGCTGTGCTGTGTGCAGTCTGTGGCTAGTTTGCATTGTTGTCTGCCATTGTAGTGTTGGGCAGCGGCAGCTGGATGTGAACAGCGCGTAGCGTTGCGCAGTTTGAAGTGAGCCGCCAGCAGTGGTGGATATGGGGAGAGAAATGGCGGAGTTTTGAAATTTGTAAGACTGGATGTCATGAACTGCTATATATATTATGACTATTAAGGTAAATACATTGTTTGTTCTCTATTAAAATCTTTCATTTGCTAACTATGCCTATCAGTAGTTAGTGCCTTCCGTAATTTCAATCTTTTATTTAGCTGACAGTAGTGGCGCTCGCTGAATTGCAGTAGTTCGAGTAACGAAGATTTTTGTGAGGTAAGTGATTTGTGAAAGGTATAGGTTACTGTTAGTCAGGGCCATTCTTTTGTAGGGATTATTGAAAGTCAGATTCCGTTGCGCTAAAAATATTGTGTGTCAGTTTAAGCACAGTCACGTATAATTTTTCTAAGGGGACGTTTCACAGTGTCCGCACTACAGCCATAGGGTGCGAAAGCCACCGTTCGGGAACGACTCTTCTTCGGGATTAGCCGAGCGGTCTGTGGTGCTGCAGTCATGGACTGTGCGGCTGGTCCCGGCGGAGGTTGGAGTCCTCCCTCGAGCATGGGTGTGTGTGTTTGTCCTTAGCATAATTTAGGTTAAGTAGTGTGTAAGCTTAAGACTGATGACCTTAGCAGTTAAGTCCCATAAGATTTCACACACATTTGAACTTTTTTTTTTACTGAGTTGCAGGCCTCTGTCTTTATTAATTACACCATCGTGCAGTCTGATTTTGATGGCCTCTTTAATTACGCAATCCAGGAAGGAGGAGGACTGCCATATTGTGGCCAGATTTTGTACTATGGTCGGCCACGGCTGATTTGGTGGTTTGGCACAGTTCAGCATGGCGCTTATACTCATGACACTTCTCTTCCACTGTGCGAACCATTTCCCCAATGTATGATCTGCCACACTGGAAGGGGATTTTGTAAACGACTAGTTTGCGGAGGACTAGATCGTTCTTTATTGAGCCTGGTAGAGTCTAGGCTTACGCAGGAGGTCGAAATACGTATTTTCACATTTTATCGCTCTAGAATCCCGCCGATTTGTCAGCAAGTATTCTCGGCGAACGGCACGCACGCCAGTGATTTGTACTCCTCTTTTCCTTCTTCCTACTGTTGCCTTCGAAAAGCTTGTCTGAGTGCACATCTTAGCTGCTTATGGCTGTACTCATTTCTTCAGTGTGTCGTCTGAAGGTACTTCACCTCAAGTGGAAGGCTGACTTGATCGCAAATGTATCGTGCCCTGTGTAAGTGTGTACGTAAAACGCCTTCGCGCAAGTCGAGGCATGCAGATACAGATCACTGCGCGTAGGTTTCGTGTACTCACTGCTGCCGTCAGCTTTCCGTTTCAATAGGGCTTCAAGAAACGAAAGGGCGCTATCCCGTTCCACCTCCACCGTAAACTGTATTTGGGGTGCTGCAAGCTTAGGTGTTCGAGAAATTCGCTTAAGCTGACCCGCCCGTGTGACAAAACGTCGGTTTTTGATTAGCTTATTCCATGGCCTTTTCCTCGACGTTCTCCATGAACAAATTCGCCACAACTGGCGACTGAGGAGATTTTCGAGGAGAAGGCACGAGAACAAGTTTCCGCCAGCATCGCCACTGTCTGCCTCGGCGGCCGCGCGGATAGCAAGCTGAGCGACGTGGCTGTCAGCGTTTATAAGTCTCCGAGAGGACCGGCACAGCATTCGTCAGGCACCTCCTGAAGATGGCAGTGTGTCTGTTTGTCGAAAATCGTGGAGGAATTACGACGTGACCCGGTCAGACACCCGAGGATTCTACACTACTGGCCTTTAAAATTGCTACACCACGAAGATGACGTACTACAAGCGAGAATTTTAACCGACAGGAAGAAGATGCTGTGATATGCAAATGATTAATTATTCAGTGCATTCACACAAGCTTGGAGCCGGTGGCGACACCTACAACGTGCTGACATGAGGAATGTTTCCAACCGATTTCTCATACACAAACAGCAGTTGACCGGCGTTGCCTGGTGAAACGTTGTTGTGATGCCTTCCTGTAAGGAGGAGAAATGCGTACCGTCACGTTTCCGACTTTGATGAAGGTCGGATTGTAGCCTATCGCGATTTCGGTTTATCGTATCGCGACTTCGCTGCTCGCGTTGGTCGAGATCCAATGACTGTTAGCAGAACATGGAATCGGTGAGTTCGGGAGGGTAATACGGAACGCCGTGCTGGATCCCAACGGCCTCGTATTACTAGCAGTCGAGATGCGAGGCATCTTATCCACATGGCTGTAACGGATCGTGCAGCCACGTCCCGATCCCTGAGCCAACAGATGGGGGCGTTACAACAACCATCTGCACGAACAGTTCGACGAAGTTTGCAGTAGCATGGACTATCAGCTCGGAGACCGTGGCTGCGGTTACCGTTGTCGCTGCGTCACAGACAGGAGAGCCTGCGATGGTGTACTCAACGAAGAACCAGGGTACACGAATGGCAAAACGTCATTTTTTCGGATGATTCCAGGTTCTGTTTACAGCATCATGATGGTAGCATCCGTGTCGGCGACATCGCGGTGAACGCACATTGGAAGCGTGTATTCGTCATCGCTATACTGGCCTATCACCCGGCGTGATGGTATGGGGTGGCACTGGTTACTAGTCTCGGTCACCTCCTGTTCGCATTGACGGCACCTTGAACAGTGGACGTTACATTTCAGATGTGTTACGACCCGTGGCTCTACCCTTCTTTCGATCCCTGCGAAACCCTACATTTCAGCAGGATAATGCACGACCGCATGTTGCAGGTTCTGTACGGGCCTTTCTGGATATAGAAAATGCTCGACTGCTGCCCTGGCCAGCACATTCTCCAGATCTCTCACCTATTGAAATCGTCTGGTCAATGGTGGCCGAGCAACTGGCTCGTCACAATATGCCAGTCACTACTCTTGATAAACTGTAGTATAGTGTTGAAGCTGCATGGGCAGCTGTACCTGTACACGGCATCCAAGTTCTTTTCGACTCAATGCCCAGGCGTATCAAGGCCGTTATTACGGCCAGAGGTGGTTGTTCTGAGTAATGATTTCTCAGGATCTATGCACCCAAATTGAGTGAAAATGTAATCACATGTATGTTCTAATATAATATATTTGTCCAATGAATACCCGTTTATCACCTGCATTTCATTTTGGTGTAGCAATTTCAGTGGCCAATAGTGTATAAATTAGAAACATGTCAGGAAAATATCAGATCGAACGTCTCCCCTACTACCGAAAAATACTAACTACAGGGTTGTACTTTTGACGTCACACAACATTATACCAATGGCGCATTCTCGCGCCTATACCGTTAGCCTATCAATTCAGGACTTCAGAAATAGTCAGTACAGCTGCGAGGCTAGACTTTATTTCCTGTAGCCCATGCTCTCTACAGCACAAGCGGTAGATGATTAACTCCAAAGGTGGTCCGCAAAACACGGAAAGGCGGGCCTACCTCCTCCACACGGCGCCTCACTGCTCTCTCCAATTGGACATTAGCCTGTGCAGTCGCATAGGATGAACAATGGCTTGCCGTTCCTCGGCACATCCGGTCAGATCTCATTTGTCGGTAGTGTTCCCTATTTGCCGTCTCAAATCCAAGCCCTGTTTGTTCGCATGTGCACCAGAAACTTTCAAAAACCAGCGAGTCCGCCACTGTGTTAATAAAGGAAAGAAATAAAAATTATATAGAGCATCGAACTCCCAGTAACTGTGATTCCGCCTCATCAATAAATGTTCTCATACAGATTTACTTAGTTGCCAGTGTTAGAATTACGAAATCACAATCTAATTTTTCTGAAAACAACATGCACAATTGCCTCCTCAATTCACAAGTACACTACCATCACGTCCTACCATCAGATAGCGGTACACGAGTTCTAAGGAATTCGGGAGCGAGAACGACTTTTGTGCGTCCAAGCATGGGTGATGCAGATGTGGAACGGGTGTGACAGGCATTTACCCGGAGCTCAACCAAATGAGTCCGACAAGCGATAATATCAGTTACCACCAAACGCGGTGCATAGAGTGTTGCACAAAAGACTGAAGCTTGAGGCCTACAAAGTGCAGCTGCTGCGTGCGCTTCAATCTGATGACAGCGCAAAGCATTTGCAGTCGAGATTCTGAGTCTCATCGATGATGATCCGAATTATCTCAAAAGGATTATGTAAGCAAACGAAGCTTGCTTTCCCGTATGTGGACAGGTAAACTGACACGATGTGAGGGTCTTGGGCATAGAAACGCCCATTTTATCATGAAAACTGTGCATGACATTTCAAAGGTAAGACAGTTTGATTTGCTTCATAACCGTGCGGTGGGATTGTTTTTCTTTTGCAGACGCATTATTAACCTCGACTTTTTATCTCGACATGTTGGTGCAGTTTGCATTTCCACAAGTCCCAGAACTGCAACGTGACTTCGTGCTGCAGCAGGCTGGCCCCTGCTCACGGAGCATCGGTCGCTACGAAGGCCTTGGACGGCACATCCCCAGGCCGCTAGATTGGCAGAAGAGAACTCACTTCCTGTCCCCGTGGTCTCCAGACGAACTGCTATTAGATCTTTCTTTTTTTTTGTTTGAAGCTTTGTGAAGGATATTGTCTACAAGATTCAGGCGCGGGACCTGCAGGAAATGCGAGGTCGCATCAGAACAGCAGCTGCACACGTTAATGACGATACACTGGGCAGTAAGTGGGAGGAATTGTAAAATCGCTTAGATGTTCTGCATATGCATGTACTTACACATACATTTACATAAGATGCCAAACTGAAGTCTGTTAAAAGATTAATAAAACTTTAGATGTTTGCGAATATTGTGCCGAAACCCACACCTTTCTAGCTATCCCCCATTTTTGCATTATACGTGACCAAAGTTGTGCATATCGTTTTTAAAGATCCTGAGTTTGCGTTAAAAACCCCTCAGTCAAATAAAATATGAAAGGAAACAGCTCCTTCTAGTACCATAGAAATCATTCCCTGATTTCTTAACAGATGTCCTATCGTCATGTCCATTCTCCTTGTCAGTTTTTCCACAAATTCCTTTCCCCTCTGATTTTTCGCACAACCTCCTCATTCCTTATCTTGTCAGTCCACCTAATTTTCAACATTCGTCTGTAGCACCACATCTCAAATGCTTCGATTCACTTGCGATCCAGTTCTCCTACAGTCTATGTTTCACTACCACACAATACTATGCTCAAAACGTACATTCTCAGAAATTTCTTCCTCACGTTAAGGCCTGTGTTTGATACTAGTAGACTTCTCTTGACTGGAATCTACTTCGCGATCACCGTTTCTGATGTCAAGTTTCTCGCTGTTGTCATATCAGCTACTTCTAATTGTTTTCGTCTTTCTTAAATTTACACTGTGTCCATATTATTTACTCATTAGACCATTCCATTTAGTAGATCATGTTATTCTTCTTCACTTTCACTCAGAAAAGCAATGTCATCAGCGAATCGTATCAATGAAATCCTTCCACCTCGAATTTCAATTCCACTCCTGAACCTTTCTTTTATTTCCAGCGTTACTTCCTCGATGTACAGATTGAACAGTAGGTGCGAAGGACTACATCCCTGTCTTACACCCTTCTCAACCCTAGCACTTCGTTCTTGGTCTTCCACTCTTATTATTCCCTCTTGATTCATGTATGCATTCTTTATTGTCCGTCTTTCCCTACAACTTACCCATATTTTTCTTACAATTTCCAACATCTTGCACCATTTGACATTGTCTAATGCTACCGGCCGCTGTGGGCAAGCGGTTCTAAGCGCTTCAGTTCGGAACCGCGCGCCTGCTACGGACGCAGGTTCGAATCCTGTCTCGAGAATGGATGTGTGTGATGTCCTTAGGTTAGTTATGTTTAAGTAGTTCTATGTCTAGGGGACTGATGACCTCAGATGTTAAGTCCCATAGTGCTTAGAGAGATTTCAACCATTTTTTTTTTTTTTTTCGAACGCTTTTCCCAGGTCGAAAGATCATGCGAATGTGTCTTGATTTTTCTTTAGTCTTCCTTCCATTATCAACTGTAACGTCAGAACAGCCTCTCTGGTGCCATTACCTTTCCTAAGGCAAAACTGATCGTTATTATATACACACATCAAAAAACGTTTTGCATCACGTCGGTTCCGAGAGTTCCTGAACTTGTACAGAAAATTGCAAACGAGATCATCATAAACATCATTTCCACCCTTTTTATTGCTCATGAAAACCACATCTTGCATGTTGTACCACCATACACCGAGACCTTCAGAGATGGTGGTCCAGACTGTTGTACACACCAGTACCTCTAATACCCAGTAGCACGTCCTCTTCCACTGATGCATGCCTGTATTTGTCGTGGCATACCATCCACCAGTTCATCAAGGCCATGTTGGTCCAGACTGACCCACTCCTCAACGGCGATTCGGCGTAGATACTTCAGAGTGGTTGGTGGATCACGTCGTCCATAAATAGCCCTTTTCAATCTATCCCAGGCATGTTCGATAGGGATCATGTCTGGAGAACATGCTGGCCACTCTAGTAGAGCGATGTCGTTATCCTGAAGGAAGTCGTTCACAAGATGGGCACGATGGGGGCGCTATTTGTCGTCCATGAAGATGAATGCCTCGCCAATATGCTGCCGATATGGTTCCACCATCGGTCGGAGGATGGCATTCACGTACATTACAGCCTTAAAGGTGCCTTCCATGACCACCAGCGGCGTACGTCGGCCCTACATAATGCTACCCCAAAACAGCAGGGAACCTCCACCTTGCTGCACTCGCTGGACAGTGCGACTAAGGCGTTCAGCCTGACCGGGCTGCCTCCAAACACATCTCAAATGATTGTCTTCTTGAAGGCACATGCGACCCTCATCGGTGAAGACAACGTGATTCCAATCCTGAGCGGTCCATTCGGCATGTTGTTTGGCCCATCTGTACCACGCTGGATAGTGTTGTGGCTGCAAAGATGGGCCTCACCATGGACGTCGGGAGAGAAGTTGGGTATCATGCAGCCCATTGCACTCAGTTTGAGTCGTAATACGACGTTTTGTGGCTCCACGAAAAGCATTATTCAACGTAGTGGTGTTGCTGTCAATGTTTCTCCGAGCCATAATCCTTAGGTATCGGTCGTCCACTGCAGTAGTAGCCCTTGGGCGGCCTGAGCAAGGCATGTCATCGACATTTCCTGTCTCTCTGTATCTCCTCCATGCCCGAACAACATTGCTTTGGTTCACACCGAGACGCCTACACACTTCCCTTGTTGAGAGCCCTTCCTGGCACGAAGTCACAATGTGGACGCGATCGAAACGCGGTGTTGACCGTCTAGGCATGGTCGAACTACACATAACATGAGCCGTGTACCTCCCTCCTGGTGGAATGACTGGAAGTGATTGGCTGTCAGGTCCCCCTCCGTGCAATAGCCGCTCTCATGCGTGGTTGTCTACACCTTTGGGTGGGTTTAGTGACATCTCTGAGCAGTCAAAGGGACTGTGCTTATGATACAATATCCACAGTCAACTTTTATCTTCAGGAGTTCTGGGAACCTGGGTGATCAAAACTTTTTGTGATTTGTGTATTATTCTTGTCATCAAATTGAGAGCATGAGCTGTTAGGCTAAATATGCGATAATTCTCCCACTTGTAGCCTCTTGCAATCTTCGGACTCAGATGGCACATTGCCAGTCTCATTCACTCTTACACACAAACGTGAGCAGTCGTTTTGTTGCCACATACCTCAAAAATTTTAGAAATTTTGATAGAATGCTATCTGTCCCTGCCGCCTTGTTTCATTTTAAATCAGCCGGCCTCGGCGGCCGAGCGGTTCTAGGCACTCAGTCCGGAACCGCGCGACTCCTATGGTCGCAGGTTCGAATCCTGCCTCGGGCATGGATGTGTGTGATGTCCTTAGGTTAGTTAGGTTTAAGTAGTTCTAAGTTCTAGGGGACTGATGACCACAGACGTTAAGTCCCATAGCACTCAGAGCCATTTTTTCTTTTTTAAATCTTTCAAAGATCTTTCAAATTCTGATTCCACTTCTGGATCCCCTGTCTCTCCTATATAGACTCCTGTTTCCTTTTCTGTCACTTCATCAGTTAAGTCTTCCCCCCTCATAGTGATCTTCAATTTACTCTTTCCACGTATACACACTCTCCTCTGCATTTAACAGTGGAATTTCCATAGCATCCTTAATGTTACCACCCTTGCTTTTAATTTCACTGAAGGTTGTTTTGACTTTGCTGTATGCTGAGTCAATCCTTCCGACAATCATTTCCTTTCCTTTCCGTAACTTTTTCATTTAGCCATTTCGCCTTTAACTTTCCTACATTTCCCATTTATTTCATTCCTAAGCAACTTGTATTTCTGTATTCCTGAATCTATCTGAATCTTTTTAGCACTTTCTTCTTTTGTCGATCAAACATTTGTCCTGTTACCCACGATTTCTTCGCAGCTACCTTCTTTGTAACTACGTTTCTCGTTCCAGCTTCTGTAATTATCTTTTTTAGAGTTGTCAGTTCCTCTTTAACTGAACTGCATGCTGGGCTGTTACTTATCACAGTATCAGTAACCTTAGACAACTTTAAGTGTATATCTCCATTTCTTAGTACTCCCGGGTCCCACTTCGCGTATTGATTCTCCCTGACTAGACTCTTCAACTTTAGTCTACTCTTGATCACTACTAAACTGTGATCTGCGCCTATATCTGCTCCAGGGAACGCTTTACAATTCGGTGTCTGATTTCGGAATCTCTGCGAGACCATGATGTAATGTAACTGAAATCTTCCAGTATCTCGTCGCCTTTGCCAAGTATACCTTCTCCTCTTGTGATTCTTGAACAAATTATTCGTTTTTACTTACTGAAATTTATTGCAGAACTTAGTCGGCCTTTCTCCTCTCTCATTCGTAGTGCCCAGCCCATACTTACCTGCAACCGTATCTTCTACGCCATCCCCTACAACCGCATTCCAGTCCCCCATCACTATTGATTTTCGTATCCCTTTACGTTTTGCACTGGTCACGAAAACTGACCACGGCTGGGAGCGTGGTGTGCTGACCGCATACCCCTGCGTTTCCGCATCCGGTGACGCCCATGTGCTGAAGGATGATACGGTGACCAGCCGGTACCTTTGGGCCTTAGATTCCCATTCGAACGGTGTTTGTTTCTCACGTAAAGAATTACCCCTTCAGTAGCGTCATATATTTTCTATGTCCTTCATCTTCAGCTTGCGGCGTCGACATGCATACAACTGTCGTCGTTGCATTTACGAGTAGTTTGCTGTTGACTCTGATGAGAACAACCCTCTCACAGTTACACACTCTCTCCCCTACCTTCCTGTTCATAACGAATGCTAATCCCGTTATACCATTTTCTGCTGCTGTTGATATTACCTTGGAGTCATCTTACCAGAAATTCTTGTGTTCTCTCCATTTCACTTCACTGACCCCACTACGTCTGGATTGAGCATTAGAATTTCCCTTTTCAAATTTTCTATCTTCACGGCCATCTTTAAGCTTTTGACATTCTATGCCCCGACTCGTAGAACGTTATCGTAACGTAATCGTAGAACGTTACCACCAGACCGTGCATTATAAAGAAATGAATAGTGCTATGATATTCACGTATTTAGTTTATATGCCTGAGCAACAGCTGCAACACAAACCAACGATACAAAGTAACGACAACCTATCTCAAAGCATGTATTACAACAACGTGTTATAATTTTGCCATGTCTGTCTCTCACACACACGTCTTTTGTGTCTTGTACAGTGAGGCAGTTAGGATCCTACCCGTCAGGTTTTTTCCTGTACCTGCAGGGATTCTGCACCAATTACTTCATGTGGTACCACAGGGAAATCTCCTTAGGAAAAATTAGATGTGATAAACTTCACCGTAGACGTATTAAGACTATCGTGTATTATTTTTTAAAGGTGCACCACCAACATCTTCGACACATGCAGTTTTTCGGTATGAAAAGTAAGTAGTTTACACGGATTGTTCCATCAAGTTCTGGCATCACCAGGAATAGCACTTCTAATCATTTTTTCCTGATCTCGTCTTAGTGAGCCAGAGATCCTCCACAGTCAGTACAAGATCGATTCCACAGGTTTGTAAAACCATGCATGTAATTGTTGATAATCATTCTTTACTCTTCCCCTTTCTCAACATTTTTAATCACTAAGGTACGAGAGACGTGATCACAGACGTTGCCTCGTGATTACTGGTTAGTACGTTAGCTGGGGATGTGAGGAAAATTAATTTACTGTCATATCTCTTACAGTATTACGTTGTTGCTGACTCATGTAACCCAATAGACTAAATAATTCAATTTCTGACCACTCAGTTGAACGTTACGAATTTAATTTTTTAATTCTTTCCAAATTTCACTCAGAGAAACTGAAAATGTTGTTGTATTAGGCCGTGTAAATCCCTTTGGACACTTGTTATGACGTTAGTCTCCTTCGCTTTATACAGCACGCTTCAGATATTGCATTTTTTTTTCCTCCTGCAGCTCACTTGCTGAGTGAGTACGTAATTCTCTCTCTTCAAATTGTGTTTTTTCATTTCCGTATTTCGTCGTTATGGTAGCGCTGCGTACGATTGCATGGTATACGTTTTTAAAGTTTCTGTTCAGTAACAGCTGTGAAGCTTTTTGTCAGCTGATATAGCCCAACGTATTTTCCAATAGCCACAGCACTGAAGTTATAAGGAAAAAAATCTATTTCCAGTTCGATTATATTTTGGTATTTTTCGTGTCTCTCGTAGCCGCCAATACGATATTTATCACGTTATACAACTGACGTTGTAACTGAAGAATGGAAACTCCAGATTGGAATGTCAACAACGAAAGGAAAGGATAGATTGCTTCTTACCGCAAAGACGACACATTAAGTTACAGACAGGCACAATTCAAAGAGACTTAAACATTAGCTTTTGACCACAGCCTTCGTCCGAAAAAGAAACACACACACCATTCATTCACACAAGCAAGCACACCATTTCGCCTGAGAAAATGCGGAAACTGTTGTGGGTCATTTTGGGATGTTACCGCTTCAGCCTCTATCGTTTCATGTAGTTCCGATATGTTATGGCGATACACATAGCCTTCAAAATGACATCTGCAATGGAGGTGTCATTCAAGGAAACGACTGTTATTGAGTTTCTCTTGACGGAAAATCAGAGCGTAGCAGATATTTATGGGCGATTGCAGAATGTCTACGGAGACCTGGCAGCGAACACAGCACGGTGAGTCGTTTCAGCAGGCGCCTGTCATCATCGCAACAAGGTCACGCAAACCTGTCCAATCTCCTGCAAGCCGGGCGGGTACACACAGCTGTGACTCCTTCAGTGGTGGAACGTGCGGACACTCTCATTCGAGCTGACCGAAGGATCACAATCAAACACCTTGCTGCTCTACTGGTCGTCTCTGTTGCTAGTGCTGACACACACGTCTATCAGTTGGGGTACTCAAAGGTTTGCCCGCTGGTTTCCCCTGCGCCTAGCAGAAGACCATTAAAAGCAACGAATGTTCACCTGTGCGGATTTACTTGAGCGTTCAATCCATGGAGTGGCGCTACACCACCTCTCTTCCAAAGAAAACGTACAGTCCCGCACCCTCGTTGGCGACGGCCTTCTGGCAGTCTGAAGGAGTTAATCTGTTTGATGTCCTCCCTCAGGGTGCAACGATCAGCTCTGAAGTGTATTGTGCTACCCTCAGGAAATTGAAGAAACCACTTCAGTGTGTTCGTCGCTACAGAAATTCATACAAACTTCTTCATCACAGTGCAAGGCCTCCCAGAAGTCTGCGCACCTGAGAGGATCTCACGAAACTTCATAGGCCTATTCTTCCTCATCCACACTAAGGCCCAGATCTCGCATCTTCCGATCTCCATCCAACGAAGGATGCACTCTCCGGGAAGCAGTACCTGGACGATGGGGACGCTGACTCCGACGTCGCTCTGTAGAGTGGTACCATGGGGCATACAGGCCCTCCCAATAGCACCGAAAGGAGTTTAAGTTAAAACATAGAGTTTTGTAGCATTATTTGAAAAGAGCAAACATCGCATCTCGTCAGACAACATTACACACCTACGGTCACCTTCTCTTTATGTCCGCCCCCGGTAGCTGATTGGTGTGTGCCTGGACGTACGATAGTGACTTCTGTTCTCGAATGTCGCGATGTAACTTCGGTGGCGGCTGCCGCTAATATCCCAGGGGCATTGCTTCTTCTTGATTTCCAAAAGGCGTTTGATCGTGTCAGCCATGATTTTTTAACGAGAGTGCTCACCGCTGTCGGCTTTAAAAACGATGCTCGACAGGTCTTAACTCACCTTTTTACCGGTATCACTGTTTCGGTGATTCCGAACGGTCACCCTATCCCCCGGATATCGATCCGACGGGGTTTACCCGAGGGAAGCCCCTTATCCATGTCACTCTTTGTCTTGTTCATAGAACCCTTACTTCGCCGCCTCGCCATGCAATAACGTGGCTGGACTATATTGGGAGAACTTTTTTCCGTCCGTGCATACACCGATGACGTCATGGTTTTAGTACGACATGTCGAGGACATTCCGAGGCTTAAGGATACCTTGGATTCATTTTGTCGTCTTGCTGGTGCTCGCATTAATGATCGTAAATGCACATTCCCACCGTTGACAAGCTTTGATCGTGTCTTCATTCCTTGGGCGACGGTCGTCAATCGCCATAAGACCTTAGGGATCTTAGTGGATCGCAATCCGAACAAAATGCGACACTAAATTGGCGTGAGGTCACGAGTCACGTTCGAGATCATTACGAACGCTGTTCCCTTAGCCTCCTTCACAAGGTACGAGTTTTAGAGACCTACGTCTTCAGTAAAGTATATTACGTTGGGCAGGTCTTCCCGTTTCCCACGATGATAGCCCGCAGACTGAAACAGCTGGCTGGTCAATTCCTGCGGTGCCGCCATATCTTTCATGTCCGGTATGAAGTCGTGGCCAGGCCCCTAAAGCTTGGAGGATTGGGTCTTTCCGATATCAAAGTGAAGACATCCATCTTATTTGCCCGCCGCAGTGTTTTAACCTGTACCCGGACTCCGCATTCAGTGACCTCTCGTTTACTTTCCCGCCTCCGATCGGTTAGTCTGACCCCTCCTGTTGATGATGGACAGATTAATCCTAAATTGCGGCACATTCGTGAATAATTTCTCATTATCGGTATCCTAGGTGCTTATATACTTTCTATGACGCATATTACTACCAATATGTTATTACCCCGTTGGGGTGCACCAAGTCCCCTTTTTTCTGTTGAACTTGCTTCCCCGTCAACGTCTTGGGAAACGGTCTGGTCTCTGGAAAACACCGTGAGAGACTTTAATTTAATAGCGTCCGTGCCGGCCAGTGTGGCCGTGCGGTTCTAGGCGCTACGGTCGCAGGTTGGAATCCTGCCTGGGGCATGGATGTGTGTGATGTCCTTAGGTTAGTTAGGTTTAAGTAGTTCTAAGTTCCAGGGCACTGATGACCTCAGATGTTAAGTCCCATAGTGCTCAGAGCCATTTGAACCATTTTTTTCATAGCGTCCGTGTTATCTTCGTGCAAGCAAAACGGTGGAATTCAGTGCCGGCTGGCCTAATGTGTGTAAGCGGAAGTCTATAGACAAATTTTCGGCAGTGTCTACTAGTCTCTGAGAATACTGTTTAGGTTGTAAATAGGCTTAATAACCTACAGTGCTCATCACTCTCCACTGCTCATTCTCAGTTTGCTATTTTTTTACCATATTTGCGTCACACTGTCAAACTAAATTTTCTGAGATAGCAGTTAATACGTGCACCAACAGTTTGATAGAAATTCATTTAGAATATTTCACTGTCTTCTCACTCTCCTCCACCTCGCCACAACTCTGAACTCTGGATTTGATGCTAACACCCTTTGTTATCGAATGTTAGTACATGTCACGTCTTCTCTCCCCAACCCCACCTCTGGGGTGGTTGGGGTGTACTGGATCCAGAAATATTTTTATATAAATGAATAAACATATAATGCGCCATGGATATGCCAAATTTGATTGTAATTTCTCCAGACCAGCTTCAGTTCAGCTTCTGTGTCACCACATTTTCACCTCCATTCCTGTAGATGGTAGGTGATTCTTATCCCCACACAAACATTCGTGGGTGAGCACGCAACAACTCATCACAGTTTCATCCTAATCGAATGAACGGTATAGGAACGCACTGAAGTCAAACAAACAAACAAATAAGTCACGAGGGAGGTATGCGACCATGTTGAACAATATGTTCAGTCTGCAAAATACTAGGTAGGTCGCTCAGGAAAAGTCATTGACTGGATGCATCCTGACTTTATTATTCCAATATTACGCGTTTTGGACACTGCTATCACTTTGCGAGGTGCCGGGGCTAGCAGTGTATTTAACACTAAATTCTTCTAGAATCTACATATGTAAATGATGCTCTAAGCCCCCCCTATTCTAACTCCAACTTTTTCTGTTGCACAAGGATTAAAAAAAATACGCGAACTGACTCTAATCAACCCTGCCAGTGGAGTAGAAGAGAGTTTGGCACCTGCAATAATTTAATTTGATAAATAAGTTAAATAAACGAAGGTTTCATTAACTTAGTGAGGAATGATAGGGTTGCTCTACCAATTAACAGAATGAAAGTTCTGACCAAAATAACAATATGATTTATTAAGATTAAACAGAAAATAATAAACAAGAACACATGAAACATTTACAATACATCAAATTCGCTCAAATTGGATACTCAAACAAACGCTGTGAATGTGAAGTTGTCCCTAAACTAGATTGTGAGGATTATGACGAAGTGGTATGTGGAGCCAATTCCTTGCAACTCAAATCTTAAGAGAAAACACATAGCCAACCCAACATTAATTGCTGGTACCCAAGACAGAACAAAGTCAGAAAAAGACGAACAGGCGCGCTCTGCTGAGCTCTGATTATCACCTAGGAAAATCCCTGTCTGCCGGTGCTGCGGACATACCTTACCAAACTGTCTTCTTAACTGCAAGAACACGATTTGGCGTACCGGAGGCGATGGCTGGTTGCTTCGACGTCCTCGACCGAAAGGCGAGAGCCGACTACCTAGAGCACCCGTACAGCCCGAACACACAACATTCCCGCCCCCACGACAGTGGCCGTGGTTAAACGTTCCAATCAGCAACTCGAAAACCGGTGGAGAATTCCACTCTATTGCCAGAACACTACCATTCCACCAATGGAGATTCTTGGCACCAATTTCTTCGCTGATTTTGCTACGTCACAGAGCTATGCCCTGAGCAAGCCAATCACAGTTACTATTTTGCAGAAAGCGCGGGAATTTTCCCGCCACAACTGCCTGGGGACACAAGTCATTCCCACGCCTGGCTGGTAGCCCGCCAGAAAGTGTTTTCGCTATCTGCGAAGTAATGGAACCTCTAGCCCAGCCGCTACTTCAGACCCCTCCAGGAATGTCTTTTGACAATGTCGGCGTCTGCAAAGCATTCACTCGACTTCCTCACACCCGTCGGCTTAACCCTTTCCAGATCAGCAGAGCCTGCCTGTCACCAGACCACCCGGGTGACGAGAGACACTGCGTGGGAAGTCCGCGTGTGAAGGAATAGTGACTTTTCACTGCATGCAATTAGAAAGGAAAATCGTAAGATAGAAATATGAGAGGGGGCACATGCCATCTCTCAACTTGATACCCAGGACCATCACGTTGAACATAGATACAAAATTGACATGTTGTAGTACTAACAATCATACGCTGTATTCCGTAACATTGCATCCAGTGAATGACTTTTTCCTCAAAGACCTATTCAGTATTTTGCAGACTGCATACTTTAAATAAATAAATATTCATTTTTTAGATGACTCGCACTGATGAGTTTTTGTTTCAGCTAACTTCATGCATGACTACTTGTCGTAAGTGTTTTTTCTGTCCTCGGGTCGCTGGACAGCTTGACGTCTTGTTTTCACTCACATCAGCTACCGTTTGAAAAAAGGCATAATACCTGTAAATGGTCATTAGCAAAACATAAAAGACAATTACTATCAGTGTAGAAAATATCATTTCAGAAATCAATGGAATGTTTCAATACCATTAAGGCTAAAAGGGTCTTACACACTATTAGGCAGAAATCTCTAATTCAACTGCTCATAAGGTTCTTTTTTTTTCTAAGTTCCTTCCTGAAACGTGAGCTACCCTGATATCATGAATTTTAAATATAGTGGGCAAGCTTTTTATTTCATCGATATCCACAGTTGAAAAATACACGTTTAGCATCTTTCTCATGATCCTTCTGAACTATGGGACACAGTATCGAAGTGTTTACTCCAGTTTCTGTGTACGCTAATACACGTCAACATTATGAAATTGTCCTAACCCGATTACCCAAACTTGCGTGACATCGTGACTTAGCTCGGTATATTATAACAGTAACGAAATTTTAGAAATGCCATCCTTTATCTTCGGCGTTCTTGTTAACAGAGGCGGATGTATTCGATCTCTTGTAGATGACGAAAGATCTCAGTGCGCGTGTTGACTCTCAACTTGGCTTTCGCTTTTCAGTCGCGGAGCGTCTTGTTCACATTCACAGCTGCGCGCACACGAAAGCCGCTGCTGTCTGCGGCGAATCCCGTTTGTGAGCTCTCGAGGAATTCTGCTACTTACATTCAGGGCTGAGACCCGTGTGCCGTAAAGTTTCTTTAAATTTACTGGCTCGCGTTCAGGATGGCTGTCCTCCTTTAGAGATGGAGCCGTCTTCCCTCTCGCAACCGGACGCTACTTCTGTATTTATATACAATACAAGCCGCATGTGTAGCACATAAACACGAAGACCCCGGACAAGAGCATGTGATATATCTGCCACCATTTCTCCGCTGTCACTGGCGCCTAGCTTTTTTTTTTTTTTTTTTTTTTTGCGGACTGAAGTGCAAGATGTTCAGATAGTTCATTGTACTGTAACGTTCTTTAAAAAAAATGAAATAATAAACTTCACGATGACGTTGGGAATGAGTACTGAACTCGAATTGTCGTGTAGGGAGTTGTAAGTGCAAGTGGTGTGCTTACTCTGTGTTATTGTTAGCAAAACGTACACGAATTGATTGGGCAATGCAACTCCCAATACCAATAAAGAAATACAATCACTGCAAAATACATTTAGCCCCTTAGGCACTCAATCATCTGGCCCTGTTCAAAACTGATAACTGTGGTCCCTGTGCACATAATAGATTAAATTGTCTTACCTCTAAAGCAGCAACGGTGTAGTGCGATATGTTCTGGTCTCTGCTAGCTAGAGGCTAGGCAGTGTGCAGTGCTGGCCATAATACTTTGAAATGCACATGCCATTCCTTTGACTGGTAAACAAGAATTTATTTTTAAAATGTATGACCTGGATAAGGAGGCGGTTCTGATAGTAGTGAATTACTAACACTGATAATTTTGTAGCAAAATTACATTGCAAGTTAAGTTTATCTTTTCAAAAATATCTGTCAATTGAAGTTACATGACTCACAAGTGAAATTGAAACAAATGAGCCCTCGGTCACGATTTTTTAGTCTTATTTACCAGGTTTCAACACTTCTAAGAGGGCCTTCATCAGAATTTAGACGCTTAACGTGGTCTATAACAAAATTACAAATTTTTGTGAAGAAAAAACTTTTTACATAAAAAAAGTGTTAGTACTGACTAACGATACAAGACAGAGGCAGTACTTACATGTCACGTATAAAATAAATAACAGGCCAGAAGGGCATTAGTCACAAAATATTTAAAAGGAATGTGTGAAGGCAAGCCTCTAAGGGCTGTCCATACCTGTACAGCCACAGGTTGGAACAGCATCCCAAATTTGGTAGCTCTGTGTATTCATTGCACCCTGTAGCGTAAAATTTGCCTCGCCACTCAACAGAATATTGCCCAGCAACATATAATCAACTTCGAACAATGCTTGAAACCGAAGAGCAAATTCAGAACGTTTCAGTGGCTGCACTGTCTGGATCTTGTACGGATACCAGTATGATACAGACCGATAAACTTTCCGTGCCGTTGGCCATGGGATGGACACTGCACAAACATTACACAGGGCGCATGCTGATTGGTCAGTTACAGCAATAACAATCTCATCAATACTTCCTCCGGGCTAAGACTTCTTCTTCTTCCATTTAATGTAACAAACCTCTCCTCAGGGCTTCTAGTCGGCGATACTCTCTCAATGCAGCACTGAAATCGCTGCCGTTCGCAAAACACAGTTTCACTAACAGCGCATGGTCTCTATTCTCGATAGCCATACTATTAACTCACGTTACGACCTGTCAAATTACAGCGTGGATGTCTTGCCCTCATACGAACAGTGTACAGAGCCAGATTCGCACCTGGTGGCCAAAATTGGAACTATTTTTTCCAGCGGTAATCGTTCCTCACTAAAGTATCGGAAGATCTAGTAAGCTTCACTGCCATACGACAGTCACAGGACACTGGACCTCTGTGAGTAGCTGCACTTTAATTACAGCCACCCAGATCTTTTTCAGAAGACTGAATGACAAATGGACATGCGCCGCCAGCGTACGCTGCAGGTCAACTTTCACCAAAAGTTCAGACAAAAACTGTTTTTCGTTTATTCGAAGTTCGGACGGTTTGTATTTAAGTAAGCCTCAGAGTTGTTTCAGACTATATAAACTGCACAAACATGTACACTCCAAAGCAGATCGTCTGTAAGATGAAATCCGTTGCACTACGTCAGCAGTCCATGGTCCTGGAAGTTAGACTCTTGAGCAGTGGACCCCGAGTACAATACACATCTGGGTTAGAATTCTCTGTGCTAGGGGCAGTAGTAGGACAAAGTGAGCGTCACCCAACTCTGCATTGTTGCCAGATTTATTCAAGATAGCGGATCCAAGATGGCGGCGAGAGATGTGGCAACATTGCAATGGCGTTGTGGCGTGAAGTTCCAATTTTTTAGCCACACCGGGAAGCCATGTGGTCATCGACGTCCTGTCAAGGTTGGAGTGGATACCCCCATCAGAGGTTCGAGTCCTCTGTGTGTTGTCCTCAGCGTAAGTTAGTTTCATTTAGATTATGCAGTATGTATGCTTAGAGACCGATGACCTCAGTAGTTTGGTCCCATAAGATTATACCACAAATTTCCTAAATTTTTTATATTTTAGTGGGAAGACTCAATCTGTTCTGGGCTGCTGGACATGAGTCTTTATTTTGCATACAGTGTTTATTTAAACAATTTGAGGCAGTAACTCCATCCAGTGTGTTCACCTTGAGGTCTGGAGTCACCTACTACACAGTACTGCCGCCACAGGGTGCTGTCATCCCTTCCGTGACACATTCCAAGACTGTGGTCTTTGGCCAAAAATGGTGGGAAAAGGAGTCAGCCTGTTTCACGCTGCTGGAGAGAGAATGGAGTGTACTTTATTCATTTTGGAATAATTTATTTGTGGGCAGATTACACGTGGTTCATTTATTACATTGATACAAAACACTCATCCTGACATGCTTGAGGCAACAGTAAATAGTCTGCAGACATGCAGACTACACTTCAATCACCGAAATAGTGCAGTACACTGATGTACAGAGACGCAAACAACTCGTAAACTGCCGGCCGAGGTGGCTGAGCGGTTCTAGGCGCTACAGTCTGAAACTGCGCAACTGCTACAGTCTCAGGTTCGAATCCTGCCTCAGGCATGGATGTGTGTGATGTCTTTAGGTTAGTTAGGTTTAAGTAGTTCTGAGTTCTAGAGGACTAATGACCTCAGCAGTTAAGTCCCATAGTGCTCAGAGCCATTTCAACCATTTTAAACTCATAAACTTTCAAAATAATGCATGTAAAAGGCTCTGCAAACACGCTTGCTGATCGTGAACTGTAGAAATAATGCACTGCACAGCCTGCACAACTGTTCACAAAATAATGCAATGCTATGGAAACACGATCACAACACTTAAACAGCTGAAAATAATGCAGTGCACAAACACGCATTGCACAAAAAAACTCTTTGAGACTATTGTCAACCGCAGTGTATCAGCAAACTGTCCCTTACAGAGGTTCCAACTCGTGCATGCACTGATGCCGCCAACTCTGGACGCGAGTCACTGCTGAAAAGAAGAGCGCAGGGGCAGGACCCATTGCTCTCAGGCCACTACCGCCTACAGCCAGCAGGTGACAGATGTGTCTGTTTTTGGGTATACAGATAGAATTCTTCGAGTGTTGTACTGACATCACATGTCTACCTAAATAAGAGCCTAGTCACCTTCTGGATGCGCACGTATTCACCTAACTACTATGCCTGAGGCATGCCTGCGAGTCCAGCGCCACAAGATATGTTTTCATAGCAGCTCACCCTTGCAGACACTGCTAAAAGGTTCTCAACGTTATACTGATGTTACACGTGCATGTAAATATCAGCCAGGTCTGCCTCTCTCTCTCTCTCTCTCTCTCTCTCTCTCTCTCTCTGAACACACTATAGAAATCTGTTGCAATACTACCAAGAATAGCACAGGGTGCATTGTTAGTAGCGATCCTAATGGAACACACGAGACTTGTCGGCTATGCATATGTATTCACCTGCCCAGTGAAGCTGACGCATCACCATGAGATGTGGGCCTAGTGTGGCTGGAATTTTCGGTGTTCACAGCTACTGGTATGGAGATATCCTAATACCACGTCAGATGAGCAACAGCATCATGCTGGAGATGGATAGTCTGCTTCAACTTGTCTTTGAACACATGAACGAAGAATACGTCACGTTACACTCAGAATTTTCTGTAGATAACTTGCCTCCCATCTTGTTCAAATCAGTCTGTAGAGACTCCTATGTCCCAACACAAAGGATGTCTTGTGAATGAATAGAGCATTCTGATTGGCTCTTACTCAATTTACCTGTCAAATTGCTGACACTGCTGGTGTGGAAACGCAGTCCCCCTTCTTTTTTTTCTGCAGACGAGACTTTCAGCGACAAATCCTGTTTATACAAATCGCCATATTGCACTTACAGTTAAACCCTGCAGAAGTGGTCTACAGATCGTCAAATACACTACTGGCCATTAAAATTGCTACACCAAGAAGAAATGCAGATGATAAACGAGTATTCATTGGACAAATATCTTATACTAGAACTGACATGTGATTACATTTTCACGCAATTTGGGTGCATAGCTCCTGAGAAATCAGTACCCAGAACAACCACCTCTGGCTGTAATAACGGACTTAATACTCCTGAGCATTGAATCAAACAGAGCTTGGATAACTTGTACAGGTACAACTGCCCATGCAGCTTCAACAAGATACCACAGTTCATCAAGAGTAGTGACTGGCGTATTGTGACGAGCCAGTTGCTCGGCCACCATTGACCAGACGTTTTCAGTCAGTGAGAGATCTGGAGAATGTGCTGGCCAGGGCAGCAGTCGAACATTTTCTGTATCCAGAAAGGCCCGTACAGGACCTGCAACATGCGGTCGTGCATTATCCTGCTGAAACGTAAGGTTTTGCAGGGATCGAATGAAGGGTAGAGCCAGGAGTCGTAACACATCTGAAATGTAACGTCCACTGTTCAAAGTGCCGTCAATGCGAACAAGAGGTGGCCGAGACGTGTAACCAATGGCACCCGATACCATCACGATGGGTGCTACTTCAGTATGGCCATGACGAATACACGCTTCCAACGTGCGCTCACCGCGATGTCGCCAAACACGGATGCGACCACTGTGATGCAGTAAACAGAACCTGGATTCATCCGAAAAAAATTACGTTTTGCCATTCGTGCACCCAGGTTCGTCCTTGAGTACACCATCGCAGGCGCTCCTGTCTGTGATGCAGCGTCAAGGAAAACCGCAGCCATGGTCTCCGAGCTGATAGTCCCTGATGCTGCAAACGTCGTCAAACTGTTCGTGCAGATGGTTTTTGTCTTGCAAACGCCGCATCTGTTGACTCAGGGATCGAGACGTGGCTGCACGATCCGTTACAGCCATGCGGATAAGATGCCTGTCATCTCGAATGCTAGTGATACGAGACCGTTGGAATCCAGTACGGCGTTCCGTATTACCCTCCTGAACCCACCGATTCCATATTCTGCTAACAGTCATTGGATCTCGACCAACCCGAGCAGCAATGTCGCGATACGGTAAACCGCTATCGCGATGGACTACAATCCGACCTTTATCAAAGTCTGAATCGTGATGGTACGCGTTTCTCCTCCTTACACGAGGCATCACAATAACGTTTCACCAGGCAACGGCGGTCAACGGTTTGTGTATGAAAAATCGGTTGGATACTTTCCTCATGTCAGCACGTTGCAGGTGTCGCCGTTACAGCCATGCGGATAAGATGCCTGTCATCTCGAATGCTAGTGATACGAGACCGTTGGAATCCAGCACGGTGTTCCGTATTACCCTCCTGAACCCACCGATGTGTGAATGCTCTGAAAAGCTAATTATTTGCATATCATAGGATCATCTTCCTGTCTGTTAAGTGTCGCGTCTCTAGCACTTCATCTTCGTGGTGTACCAATTTTAATAGTCAGTAGTGTGCAAAATGGTTCAAATGACTCTGAGCACTATGGAACTTAACTTCTGAGTTCATCAGTCCCCTAGAACTTAGAACTACTTAAACCTAGCTAACCTAAGGACTTGACACACATCCATGCCCGAGGCAGGATTCGAACCTGCGACCGTAGCGTTCGCTCGGTTCCAGGCTGTAGCGTCTGGAGCCGCTCGGTCTCCCCGGCCGGCCGTAGTGTACATTCCACGTACCCACAATGCTGCTGTGCAGCGCCGACAGTGGAAACTGCCCCCATGAATGTGGCCCATGACCGCAGTGCAGAAGAGCGTGTCAGTCAGAGAGAGGCCAGCCGGCCGTGGACGACGCCCCACACCAGGAGGACCTGAGTGGTAGGAGTTCGAACGCTATCAATACTCCCAGCACAAACACCTGTCGTATTGAATCTTCTCAAATATCCGCAGAGTATACTCGCGACACGCATAGTCCTGAAGGCGACTGAACACAAACTGGGTATTAGTTCACTATTCACCCATGCAGGGAGCTACGAGCCAAATCATCATAGGTGTGAATCATTCTCGGACTCTCTGAACTGGCGTATAAAGGCTGGGCAAGTCCCAGTATGGAACAAAGGTATCTGCTGGGATGCTTTTTCCGGCCCTCACCTGCTTCCTTGCTGCTGTGCTTTCTACGGCCAACTCCAGGCTCACAAGAATATTGGGAACCAGGCATGTATTTATCAGTGTAATCGTAATTAAATATTAGGATAGCTGCCACTGTCTGACACTGAGCAATGTACTGGATACGTCTCCTGTTTAAAGCTGTGGTTCTGGAACGTTTCTCAGCATGTACAGCGCACGTAATTCTCCATGTAAAAAGAAATATTTCATTTCCCTTACAGCTATCAATGTGCTGAATCTATACCTCACTCACGACAGGGCCCGCGGTACCAACCACCAGACAGTCGTAAATATACCGCAAAGACTGTTCTACAAAGGCTGGGTCGGTTCCCCTTGGCATAAAGGCATCATTGTTTCTGGCCTCGACCTATTTGGTTGCCTGCTTGCTTTCTAGACCTATCTCCAGACTCTGGGATTACAAGAACACATGTATTTTGACATGTTATGCCAGAATATTATACCATTTACGCGATACTTCTCGATATCAAGCACATAGCAGTTTGCTACCAATCGTTTGCACAGTATAATTCCGAAGTTATAGACTGGAAATTATATCCTTAGAAACTCGAAACTTTAGCGAGGTGCAGGGTGCTGTAAACCACCGAGTAACTAGAAACTTATCCCATCTGCGTAGATTTTTACGTGAAAACCCGATAAAAATAGAGGGAACGTATATTTCCAGTCGAAATACCGAGGTCGGGGATGTAACAGATTCCAAATTATTCTTATAATTTACAAAGTCAGCTAAGGTATTTCTCGAGTCTAGAGAAGCAGCAAACGTGTCTTCCGTTCGTCTTTCGCCTGCTACATGCGCACAACACAATCGAAAATGAAGACGCGTAATGCGCAGAAGCAGTCAACCGAACAATTTACATGGGAGAGAATTATGATCCAGCGCAAACAAACGTCCATATTGAACCTTCCCAAATTTGCACGCGATCACGAAAGCTGTCCAACATATACTAAGTAGTAGTTCGGTATTCGACATTCTAGAGGACGGCACGGTTAAGTCAGCTATATTCCTGTATCCCAACAGGCCCCTCCATTCGGACAGCTCCTGCTGAATCATTCCCTCCACGAGCCCCCAGACAGAAATTAAAACGCTACGTTGTTTCCTCCACTGTACCAAATTCGAAAGGTGATGATTGTTCCAATGTCATACTATGTTTCTTTCCGCACTATTTATGGTTCACAATGAACGATGTTATGTGTCTCCATAGCAGAAGACTTTTGTTTGTATTCGCCGTATGTGTCGCTGCTGTTGCTTACTGTTCATTACTTTTAACTGTCCTGCTGTTTATGAAAAAAAAAATTAAAGAGCATTTAAATGTCCAGCTGTTGCTGGAAAATTTTAAAAAGCTGAAATGTGGTTTTACTTTTATTGTATTAATTTTTTGTCCTTGATGATTGGAAACTGTTATAAAGAAACTCCCTGAATTCTGACAGGTAGCCCCTACCTGAAGTTTTCCCTGCGGCAGCATTGGAATTCGATTGTCAATAGTATGTTTGTCCCGCCAATGTTTATTGGGAATCTTGATTTTGATGTAAGTATACGTACAATCTTAACACTGACCGCAGAATATACCGTGTTACCGTATTGTCTGTTTGATATGTATATCCTGGTACGATATACTCTGTGTCATGTTATGTGTCCTCTATCTTTGTAATAGTTTACTGGATAAACTGTAATTTTAACTTTCCGTCTCACAGGACAGTTTGAAAAATAGGTTCAGGTAAGCCGAAACTAGCCTTCAAGTAAATAAAAATCACTGAATCTTGCAGCTTTGGCTGTTTTCTACATCAAATAAAAAGTTTCTGTTCGAAGGCCTTACAGTCCAGAATTGGTATGCCAGTCAGGCAGCCGTGCAGTCCAGAATTGGTATGCCAGTCGGGCAAATCGCAGTGAGGATTGAAGCAATCATCCTGCCTACTCGCCAGGTTGCAGATATCCATTTGGTAAAACACTTCCTCCCACTGCGTGAAGAAGTCCGTAACAGTCGGCTGCACATTCTCGCCCGACAGGAATCGTTGACCCTGCGCCGCCTATTTTAAGGGACCGAAGGCGTGATAATCGCAAGGGGTGAAATCAGGACTACAGGACGAATGCTCCAGTGTCTCATATTTGACATTTGCGGCAGGGGGACGTGGGTTATCATGAAATTGGCGCACCAATCCACAACTATGGTTTTCGGCAGATGTGCTGCCCCATACACAGTCTTCATTCTCCGACAGATGTCTGCCTGTGATTGTCCTTCGGAAGCCAAGAGAAGAATAACATCACTTTGACCCTGTTTGGACGCATTTGGTAACACGTCGTCTTAGTTCACGTTTCCGGATGTACCGCACGCACGCCGGAGTGACATGAGTACTGCGCTAATCTCTTGCCTACAAGTCAGTGCTTATATACCCGCATCGGAGTCGGGTACGTTGCGCATACGCTACAGCAACGTCCCCAAACGGAAACTTGTTACGTTGTTGCCATTTGTTACGTTATATATATATATATATTATTTTTATTCTATTTTTAATTGATCAGGTGAATTTTTCATTTGTTAGAGCATGATTCATTCTCTCAGGGATATTATCATTTCTTGCCACTTTTACTTACGTGCATAAGTAAATATGAAACGGGTTCTTGAAGGGCCGCTGTTATTCATGTACCAACTTTAGATTTTGAACGTGATTACTAAAATATAGTTGCCGATAACTGAATTGAATGTAAGTTTGTTAATTTATATTTATTGACTGCAAAGCAAGGCTCGAGAGAATTTCGATTTTTGCCGTGGAGCGGCCAAGATAAAACTCAGAGAACTCATGGAATCTGTATAATTTAAAAAATGAACTTCAATGTAAATTAATTATCTGTTGCAATTGAGAAAGGTTCTTACAACGAAATCTCTCGCATTTACAATTACTGTTAACGCTTTGAAAAAGAAATTAATACTTCGGCGCGTAATGACCGACCAGAGGCTGCATCGGAAGATGAGCTTCACGCAGCGCAAATCACTGAAAAAATGCTTATTAAAAATAATTAGCCGCTGCGAGCATTTAAGGTGACAACTATTACAAAGAAATTCACTTTGGGATAACAATAATTAACTTATTTTAGCAGAATACCGAATAACTTACATAAAATATATATAGCCGCTCAATGGCTGCCTTCCGTATCGCGAAACAAAACAGTGTGTGTACCATAAAGTACGTCCTTCCTCCTCGGCCGTACAATCGCTTCTCTTTACGATCGTTTTTTACTTTCATAGACATCTTTTAAATAAAGATGCTGCTCTTAAATTATCGCTGCATATCAGTTGTTTCAAGAACATTAACTCTAGCTTTTATACTAATTATATTCATAAAATACGTTAACTATGGTTGACAACCGATAAAAATGTCAATATTTATGTGACGTGCGGTCACAAACTGTTTGATCGCTCCCTGTAATTCTGTCAGGGAAGTGCAGCTGAAAGGGAGTTATTAGATGAACATTAACAAAAGCAAAGCAATGGTAATGGAATGTTGAATTAAATGAGGCCATGGTGAGGGAATTAGATTATGAAAAGCATTAGGCAAGTTTCGCTATTAATGCAGTAAAATAACTAATGACAGCCGAAGAAGAGATGACATAAAATGTAAACTTGCAACAGCGTTTCTGAAGACGACGAATTTGTTTAACAGCGAATTAAAATTTAAGTCCTAGGAACTCTTATCTGAAGTCATTTGTCTGGGTCCAGCCTTGTACACAGGTGAAACGTGAACGCTGAGCGCTTGAGGCAAGAAGAAAACAGAAACTTTTGAAATATCGTAAGGTGGGGAAACGTATGTGTGTGGGGGAGGAGGGGGCGAGAGGTTGAAATGACGGGATACCAAGATACGGGTACAGTAAGAAGGAAGCAGGTTCAAATGTACGTATTTTGCAGCTGTTATTCGTAGATGGAGAGGATGGAATAGCGTGGAGAGTTGCATCAGACCAGTCTTTCGACTGAATATCGTAATAGCAACGGACGACATTTATGAGTGGCCGCGTGCTTCGAGGCGCCATCACTGGATTACCCCGCCCCCTTCCCCCACCGGATGTTCGAGTCCTCCCTCGGGCATGGGTATGTGTGTTGTTAGTAGCATAAGTTAGTTTAAGTAATGTGTAAGTCTAGGGACCGATGACCTCAGCAGTTTGGTCCCTTAGGAATTCAGACACGTTTCAACATTTGAATAACTGCAGCTAACCTCCTGACAAACGTTCCGAGAAAAATGAGTCCTCTATCCATAGTCACTACTATTGACTTTGCTTCTCCATTCGTTTGCTAACGTTAATACTAGATATTTAAACGAAGTGACTGTTGCATGGGGGCTTAATTAAATATTATTGATTGAAAATGATTTTGGTTTTTAGTAGCTGTCTGTCCGATTACGTAAGTCTCGTAAACGGTTGGCCCTGACTAGAATTATTACGCTATCTGACTGCAAAGAACAATGTAAGAAAATTTTCGTAAACACAGTTAATTAATTAAGTCCCCAGCAACTATAAAATCTACGAAGCCAACAAGCACAAGAGTAACTGTTCTGTATGTGGGAGTGTGACTCAACGTCCACATCTGGCACGGTTCTTTTCCAACAAGACAAGAATTTTAAAATACCAATTATACTGACGTGACAAAAGAAAATTAGAAAAACTATAATTACGCAAGAAAACCAAAATTCACTCTAATACAAGAACACAAGCCAGATGCTTTGTTGACTGAACCTGTAGTGACGCATTATTTCAGATACACAATTAATAAAAGAACATTGTAGTTTTTACCTTCATATATTGACGAAATGGACACAATTACATCTGCTATCTCTCCCATCAAATAACTGCATAAAACATGGAACAACACTCTTTACTACAACATCTTGCTCCAACTTCACGACAACCACGAGCTCTGCCCACGCACACACTGCTACGAGCTCTCGACAAAACTGACTCTATGAGTTCTCAACACACACTGTCCTCTCCGATGTCACAACAAGCACTGACTCCCACGAACTCTCGACAACTACTGTCTTCTACGATCTCTTCACAAGCACTGTCCTCTACGAGCTCTCTACTAGCACTCTGCCACGAACTCTTAACACGCACTGTGGAGGCGGCTTAATAGTACTCTTTGGCGCAATCTCTGGCGCAGTGGCACAGTGTAGCCACCTTTCATATGCCCCTCCTCCACAGGCCAGAATTTGATGGTATTTTTGCCAGCATTGGTGGTGAAAATACCACCAAATTCGTCCAGAAAAATACAGACAAAAATAAAAGATAATATTAATACCTAAATATCACATAATTAGTTAAAATTTTGGCTTTGCACTGACCTTTTACTAACCTAATATATGAAATACAGTAAGCAATACAACTTCTTTTCATGCATGTGGCTTTACATAATAGTTTACACAATATACAAAAAAATCAGTTTATACAAATGTTCACATAAAATGCTTTCAATGATTAGTTTATACAAAAAAAAAGATACTAACAGGTGACATCTTTTTAGTAGAAGCAGTCCATCAGTTGCACCCAGTAAAGTTGAGAGCAGGTGCAGACACCCACAAGTGACATTATTTCAGTAGAAGCAGTCCATCAGTTGCACCCAGCAATGTTGAGTAGGTGCAGACAGCAACAAGTGACTTCATTTCTGTAGAAACAGTTCATCAGTTGCACCCAGCAATGTTGAGTAGGTGCAGACACCAACAAGTGACACCATTTCAGTAGAAGCAATCCATCAGAGGCACCCAGCAATGTTGATCAGGTGCACACAGCAACAGGGGACATTTTTTCAGTAGAAGCAGTCCATCAGTGGCACCCAGCAATATTGAGTAGGTGTAAACAGCAAAAAGTCACATCTCTCAACAGAACCAGTTCCATAAAACTCACTAGCACTGATCACACTGTTCATCAGAGTTTATGAGCGGAAATTATACATGTCCTAGTGGCACCAATCATGTAGAAAAGGTACAGGTAACAGTCCATAATTTTTTAGAATCACTGATCACACAGTTCTTCAGCAGAAATTAAACATGACTAAATGTCACACATCATGTTGAAAAAGTGCAGGTAACAGTTCAGAATATTTATCTTCACTAATCAGACAGTTCAGGCATGAACAATAGTTTGAATGCACATACAAATGCTTTTACAGTAACATACAAATCATAACAAACACACAAATGATATCAGATAATTTTCATATTGACTATTACAAATACTCAAATATCAGAAAACCTATAATATTTATGGGTGTCAGTGCAAGCCACTACCAACAAATAAAATAATATTTAGGTGATAGGTGGGTAGGATTAGTAAAGGAAAACACACAAAACACACTCACTCATCTTTCATCCACATTAAGTACTACTGTGTAATTGAATAGTGTTAACTGTGTAAATGTAATTCTGTCAAAATCTGATGTTCATCATGTGTATCAAGTAGTACTGGCAGCAATGTATAATAGTCAATAATAGTTAGTCAACGTCATATTCATCATGTCAAGACCAATGTTTGCCAAGCCAGATCAAAATGTACTGTTGTTGAACAACTGTCAGTGAGCCAAGATATGCAAATACTTCCTCTCTCCAAAAAAAAAAATGTATATACTGCTTAGTTATTTAACAAAGTGTGTGTATAGACTATCTTCCTTCTATTTTAATGTTCTAGTCTGCTATCTTCATCCTCCTTGTTCCATAAGACCAACAAAAAAAATATACTCCTCACTTACTTTGCCTCTTATACACCAAAACTCCAATAATCATCAGCTTCACACAATCTCAATAATACCTCAATAATACCTCTTCAATACGTCTTATCATCAATATCATTTACCTTACCTCTTGTCCACAAAAACTCCAATAATCATCTACTTCATATAATCTCTATACCTCAATAATACGTCGATAAATATAAACCTCAGCACCAATATCATTTCACTTCCATAACAACTCTTTCCTCTAGTCAGTCTCCTCGAACAAGTACAGATAAAATCCTAATGCAACTTCAATTCAGCATCCCATACAATCCGAAGACACAGTGTCCACACACAACCTCTGTGTAATCCATCTGACCCAAATTTTCTACTCATTATAAATTATAAGATACACTTTGGTTCCTTGTCCATCATTAAATAAAAGAAATGCATACCTGACCTCTAACAGACTTAGTTCGAATAACTCTCAGTAATTAAGTAAGATTACGGAGTGTGAATGATCATAATATTTCACAGTGAGTACACCACTTCAAGAATCATAGCAGAAGCAAACATGTGGAGTATTTTTTGTGTCAAGTGTCACTTCCTATTTCAATTGCTCACGAAAATGCAGTGTAATACTGTCAATGGTCTAAATCTAGTTTCGGTCTGTCATGTCGTTAGCTTCCTTCCTATTAGCATAAATCTATACAGCTTCCATAAAACCTCAGCTCATGTGACTTCTATGACTTTCTTGTACTAATGTCGTTCGTCGAATTATAGCAGTTCATTTTCTTATCTTAAAATATAAGACACTGAACGTAAGCAAAACAAGCAATAGCGAGTAAATATACCAGTAGAGAACAGAATGTCAACAAGTGGATGCAGCACAATTCTTACAACGAGGCTTTGCCAAGCGAACAATCTATAATTAATACAGTAGTGTGACCTAAACCCTATGTTTGTACACTGTACATCAGCATTGCTATATTCTAAATTGAAGAGTAGTTATGACAACAAAACAGAAATGTATAAATATGCAATACATACGCATAGCAGTAAACATGTCATTAGCATAATAAACAGGTCATTAGCATCATATCAGCATAAGCAAATAAATGTTCATATGTCATCTTAGCAAGTAAACATGGAGGCGCAAGCAGATAAATCACAAGGTATAACTTACATACCTAAACACATCAGCACAATAAATCAGGTTACAATTATAATTCAAATAAATAAGCACAGCAGGCACATAATAAAAAAAAAATATGACATCAGTGAAAAAGCATAGCAGCCAAGCGATGCATAATATACACAAATAACAATCCTGTTCATTAATCAATAATTGTCAAAATCAGTAAATGTACACAAGCATGTCGTTTCACAAGTAAATTCATAGAACATAAAATTTAGCACAAAGTATGAATCACGTAATCGCGAGCAGCAAATTACGTCTAAAGTACGTACCTATGTGGAAATATGTTACCTGAAAAATAAACTCAATTAATAGTTACCCTTTTTTAGTTAATTAGTTTCTTCTTGGAAATTACATTCTTCCTGAAAATTTCTCGATAGCAGGTCGTCTTAACGTCGGAGACACACAGAGTTTACCTGAAGTTCTTAAATATTTTATAGAACCGTATCCTGCAAAATACTGAATGTTAATAACAGAATTCATCAAGTCACTATAGCTTTATACTGAATTTAATCGGAGAAATTAGACTGAGTATTTGTTTACGGCTATCAGTGCATTCGCACTGAGCGCTCGATCAGCTGTGGGCGCGTGACGTAGGAAGCTATTGTTCGCGGTCAACGACTGCCTTGTGCGGCGCGCAGACTTGACTGTTGCTTTGAGTATGTGCCGCCGCCAAAACACAGCGCGGTATCCTTGTACTCTCCGCAAGTTTACATCTAGCTGTTAGTTTCTCACACGTATGTCATTCCACAAAAATTTTAACGTTTGATATATGATGTATTCCTTTAGAGCGTCGAGATTTAAGAGTTTCTACTTCGACAGTGTTATCATGAATAATTTTGCGAATTCTATATGGACCGTTATAAAGCAGAAAAAATTTGCGACACAAGCCTTTTCCTTTGTGAGACAAACGGTGGGACTTAATTAATACCTTTTGACCAACTGACAAGATTTTTGAACGACCAGGACGTTTAGCTGATTTCTCTCTTCTAGCAGCCGCAGATGCAATATTTTGTAGAGCCAGGTTGACAACTTCAGAATGTCGCAGTTTCCGTGAAGGCGGAAAAGGAACGATTTCAGATATGCGATTTGTCGGTGCTTTATTTTTTAATACCAGTATAGGCGGTAAAGAAGTTGAATCATTAGAGAGTTCATTCAGAATGTTTTGAAAAATATGAAGATACTGATCCCAAGTTCTGTGATTCTGATGACAATAAAGACGGCACAATTTATTGATTTCCTTCATCCATCTCTCTGAAGCGTTAGATTGAGGGTGAAAAAGTGAAATGAAGATTGGTTTAATTTTACGACGCCGTAGAGTACGAAGCCAAATTTTAGAACGAAACTGTGATCCATTATCTGATATAACCTTATCAACGTGACCAACTTCTTTAAGAAAATGTTTGATGAAAGCGTTAGATACTGAACGAGCTGTTGCTTTGCGTAAAGGTGTAAAACACACATATTTTGATGTCAGTTCCACTGCTACGAAAATGTACGCAAAACCATTAGTAGAACGAACCACTGGACCAAACAAATCGACTGCAGCCATCTCCTTTAATTTCGCTGGAATGATGGGAAACAACGGTGCTCTGTGAGAAATCGTTGGAGGCTTAGCCATTTGACATAATTTGCATTTGGCAAGAACAGATCGAATACGTTTTTCCATATTACTGAAATAGCAATTTTCTCGTAATTTATGAAAGCATTTTCGGGGACCAAAGTGTGCATAACTGAAATGCGTATACCAAATCAATTTATTGACCCACTCATCAGGAATACAAACTAACCAAACGGAGTTGTCGACCGATTTTCGTTTAAAAAGAATGTCACTGCGGACTAAATAATGCTGTCTAATCGCTACGCTTTCCTTTTTCCTCCACTTCTCCTTAATGTCCTTCCAGATTGGATCCTTATTTTGCTCCTTAGCGATGTCCTGGAGCGAAGACGAAATAAAGTTCTCAAAAGCAACACCTTGAATATACATCAAACAATAATTGTTTTCCTTGTAGTCCTCTTCAGCACTTTGTTTCAAACCCATAGGTGCACGTGATAAAGCATCGGCAACAATATTAGAAGAACCCTGTATGTAAACAATACTAAAGTCAAATTCCTGTAAGTACAACGCCCATCGTGACAATCTGCCGTGAGTTAATTTTGTTGACATAAGAAATTCCAGAGCTCGATGATCGGTGTAAACCTTAGTATGTCTGCCAAACAAAAATGTGCGAAATTTTGTGAAAGCCCAAACAACAGCCAAAGCTTCAAGTTCCGTAATCGAATAATTCTTTTCGGATTTAGAGAGAACGCGACTTCCAAATGCAACAGTTTTCTGTACTACAACGCCGTTTTCTTCTATCTCTTGAAATAAATGCGCACCTAGGCCCTTGTATGATGAGTCCGTCGCCAAACAAAATTCTTTTGATAAATCCGGATGTGAAAGAAGTGGAGCAGCAACTAAAGCATCACGAAGCTGTTCAAATTCTGACTGAGCTTCCTCATCCCAACACCAATTAGATTTCTTTCCGGATAGTTCACATAAACGAGGTGTGGCCAAATCGTCCAATCTAATAAAGCGTCTAAGAAAATTACAGACACCAAGGAAACTACGAACATCACGTTTTGTAGTAGGAACAGCATAATTACGAATAGCGTCTAGTTTCTCTGGATCAGGGAGAATACCTTCTGTAGAAATAATGTGACCGAGAAATTTCACCTGAGAACGACCAAATTCAGATTTTTCCAAGTTCACAGTAATGCCAACTCTTGCAAAGATACGTAACAATGAATCCAAAATTTTATTGTGCTCACTCCAAGAACGTTTAGCAATGAGAATATCGTCAACATATGAAGTAATATTGTCACGAAGATAAACAGGTAAAATTTCATTTAGGCTACGAATAAGTGCTGCTGAAGATACAGTAAGTCCAAACGGTAATTTCCGAAACTGGTAACAGTTACCAAAGGCTAAAAAGGCAGTATATTTTCTACAATCAGGGTGGAGTTCTATTTGCCAAAAACTTGCGCGCATGTCAATCGTGGATAAAACTTTAATTCCATGAAAATGTTGAAGAAGTTCATCTAAATTTTGTGGGCGGTCAGTTTCAGGAATGATGATGTTATTTATCTGTCTGGAATCCAGAACCAAACGAATTGACCCATCCTTTTTAAGAACAACGTGTAATGGGCTAGTATAAGGACTGACTGCAGGCTCAATAATGCCCTGATCTAACATGTACTGAAGTTCATTCTTAACCTTGTCTCTGTAAGCCAAAGGAATAGCGTACGTTTTTCCGCGAAATGGTGTGTGTTCTTTTACTTTAAATAAATATTGTAAGCCTTGTATAGTTCCTGTGTGATGACTAAACACTGTAGCATGTGAAGTCAAAATGTGGTGCAGCTCTTCTCTTGCAACGTCATCTGGCACTTCAGCTTTCTTAACCTTTTCATTAATTAATTCTTCGCTATTAATTATATCATCCATCGCGTCTCTGTATCTGTTGTCATTATCATGAATAAACACATTGTCGTCATAATGCTCAACGAAAACATCAGAAGCAAGAAACCTTAAACATTTTGTATCTGACTCAGATCTTGTTAAACACTCGAAAAATTTTAAACATTTCGGCATTCCGGCAACAGTCAAATTCACACTTCCTTCTTTAAAGTTCAAAATTGCCTTATGTGTGTTAAGAAACTCCATACCTAAAATAATTTGTGTACTGAGTAATGGAACAATAATAAAATTATCAGAAAATTCGTATCCTTGACAAATGAAATTTAAATTGGTCTGTTGTTTGACCTCCACACTTTTTCCAGAAATCGCACCTCGAATTGTAGTTTTAGAAATAGGTAACA
Source organism: Schistocerca americana (assembly GCF_021461395.2). NCBI lineage: Eukaryota > Metazoa > Arthropoda > Insecta > Orthoptera > Acrididae > Schistocerca > Schistocerca americana. The sequence continues at coordinate 265,411,480 of NC_060122.1, read as the reverse complement.
CAGGACAGGCAATAGTTCTTTCACATATACGAAAAACTGATTCACTAATGACATTCAATGGGCTCCCAGAATCTAAAACTGCAGTGAACTTATTCTTACCCACACATACTTCAATAACAGGATGTAAAAATGCGTCTACATTATTTTCCTTTTCATCTAACAAAATGTCTCTCATGTCTTCCAGGCGTACGTAGTGTAAAGTCGTAGTGTCATTACTTTCTGAGCCGTCTATATTGCTGCCAGAAGCCGAAGCTACAAGTCATTGTCGATTGTTTGCGTCACGTCTTTGATTATTCGCGTCATTTCGCGGATCAATTTCAACGATTTGCACTTGTCTCTCAGAAGTTCTGTCACGTGGAGGATGCCAATTAGGTCCCTCCTGTCTGTTAGATGCAAATTCTGGGTTGTGTCTGTTATTAAAATTTCTATTTTCCTGTCTGTCTGCATAACTACTTCTTGTATAATTTCGACTGTCATTTCTGAAATTATTGTTGTATCTACTACCTTGGTTATTTCTGTAGTAAGAATTTCTATTACTGTACGAATAATTTCTGTCCTGATGATACCGATTACTGTTTCCGTATGATTGATCCTTCCGGTACGAATTACCGCTATTGTCTGTGTAATTTCTGTTAGAACGTCTGTTATTATCATAAGGCTGGTATCTGTTGTCCTGTCTGTTACGTCTGTCATTCTCAAAATTACCGCTATAACGTCCGTTCCGATCACTATCACTTTTCTCTGAAAATCTACTGTAATTACTGTTACTGAAAAAGTTACAAGAGGTCCCGTCGTCGTTGTCATACTCAAGTTCTTGCAACAAAGTCTTAAAAGTCTCAATGTCGTCTTTACATCTTCCGGCCAAAGCAATTTGTCTTATGGATTGTGGCAGCTTAGTTAAACAAATCCGAATTAATTCAGTCGGGCTATAAGGGTTGGACAGGAACTGATTCTTTCGAATCATGTCTTCAAAGTACTCTGCCGGCGTGCGGAACTCAGACTGTTTGAAATTACGCTGCATAATAAGACTGTGTTTGACTCTATCTTGTGTGTTTTCGGACCAATATGCCGATAGAAATGCATGATAAAAATCATTTAAATTATTGCAATCTCTAATGAGTGCGCGCATCCGCGTCGCCGGTTCGTTTTCTAAATATCCACACACGAATTCTAGTTTGTGACTTAGTGGCCAATTTGGTGGAAGTGCGTACATAAATTGATCTAGCCATGCACACGGATGTATGTCATTCTTAGAATTGCGGAAGATCTTAAATTTCCGGACAGTCAAAAAGTGTTTATAATCAAAGTTTTCGCCTCGTGGCGACAAAGACCTACCGCGTCTGTCCCAGTCCGAATGTCGATTACTGTAAAGTTCGCGCGCCTGGTGCTCTCTTGTTGCATCTCGTAAATGAAATAAATTATTTTCTTCAAACCCTTCTGCTACCTGTGATTCTAAATTTCTTCTGCTATCTTTTCCTACAATTTCGCCTTCGATCTGCTTGACTTGCTTTCGTAATGCCTCAAATTCCCTTTTCACGCGTTCATTAAATTTTTCCTGATTTTCAACATGCTTATTTATGTTCTGGTATTCTTCGGTTTCTGCAAATGGCAATGGAGCTGTATCATCTGAATCTCTGTCCCCATGTAAACTAAGATTTGTCAATTTATCTGAAATTTCCTCAACTCTTTCCGATAAGTCACCTAATTGTTCTTTCTGTTTGTTTACGTCTTCCGTAAGTGTCGCGACTCGGGTTTCAGTATTGACACATTTGGTAGCTAGCTGTTCATATTGTTGTGTTAGGTTATTTATTCTGTCATTTGGTACGGATTCCTCGATTCTTTCAAATATTTCTTTCTTATCGTTTGCACGTTGTAAATTTAACTCTGAAAATTTTTGTACTATCACGCGATCTCTTTCTTCCTGTTCTCTATCCTGTTCCCTTTGTCTGATTTCTACTGCAATTAATCTATTATTGTGAGAATTCAGAATCGGTTGTACTTCTTCCCTGATTTCTTTCTTTAATTCATCTTTCATATTTTTGAAACATGTCCCTATTCTTGAATCTAACCGTGTTTCCAAAGTTCCCATCTCTGTTTTAATTGTTCCAATCTCTGTTTTTAATTCAGATCCAAACCGTGTTTCCATTGTTCCCATATCAGTTTTAATTTCAGATCGCAAAGTTCCCATCTGTGTTTCCATTGTTTCCATTCGTGTTACCATTGTTCCCATTTGTGATCCCTGTGAGTCTAACCGTGTTTCCATACGTGCTCCCAAATTTAATATAGCACTCATCAACTGCTCCATATTAAATTGTTCAGAATTCTTTTCGCCCCTAACATTTCCCACAAAACTAACTTCCTTCTGCATAGCCATAAGGCTATCTGTGTTCGATACTATTCCAGAATCTTCTGTCATTAATCTCGTATTCTGTAAATTTTCTGATTGAGAAAAACCTTGAACTGGTTCCGGACTGTCTTCCCGACTTATTAAATTGTTTTCCACTTCATTATCCATCATGCTGTTTTCCTCTGTTGGCGAGTTCGCCATGTCAACAATTTCGTCATTCTCACTATCCATCATTTTTGCCTTTTTCATAGATCGCGTAATCATTTGCAAAACATACAAAGAATTCGTCACTGTACGAAAATTACACACGGTGACTCTTTATCTCAACAATACCATTCACACGAGATGTTTCCTTCAAACACGAATAACGAACAATTGAAATAATTGCACTGGATTTTCAAACCCGTTGACAAGACAACAATTTAAATTCTGAGAAAAAAATATCATTAGAAGAATGACAATTACCAAATCTACACATGCAAAATAGACTACAATTACTAACTACAAATTACTACAACAATACTACAGTCTACAATTTTCACAATCAGAAGAATCCAAGGGACGATCCGAAGCAGCGGTCGCCACGTGCATGGGGGCTTAATTAAATATTATTGATTGAAAATGATTTTGGTTTTTAGTAGCTGTCTGTCCGATTACGTAAGTCTCGTAAACGGTTGGCCCTGACTAGAATTATTACGCTATCTGACTGCAAAGAACAATGTAAGAAAATTTTCGTAAACACAGTTAATTAATTAAGTCCCCAGCAACTATAAAATCTACGAAGCCAACAAGCACAAGAGTAACTGTTCTGTATGTGGGAGTGTGACTCAACGTCCACATCTGGCACGGTTCTTTTCCAACAAGACAAGAATTTTAAAATACCAATTATACTGACGTGACAAAAGAAAATTAGAAAAACTATAATTACGCAAGAAAACCAAAATTCACTCTAATACAAGAACACAAGCCAGATGCTTTGTTGACTGAACCTGTAGTGACGCATTATTTCAGATACACAATTAATAAAAGAACATTGTAGTTTTTACCTTCATATATTGACGAAATGGACACAATTACATCTGCTATCTCTCCCATCAAATAACTGCATAAAACATGGAACAACACTCTTTACTACAACATCTTGCTCCAACTTCACGACAACCACGAGCTCTGCCCACGCACACACTGCTACGAGCTCTCGACAAAACTGACTCTATGAGTTCTCAACACACACTGTCCTCTCCGATGTCACAACAAGCACTGACTCCCACGAACTCTCGACAACTACTGTCTTCTACGATCTCTTCACAAGCACTGTCCTCTACGAGCTCTCTACTAGCACTCTGCCACGAACTCTTAACACGCACTGTGGAGGCGGCTTAATAGTACTCTTTGGCGCAATCTCTGGCGCAGTGGCACAGTGTCGCCACCTTTCACTGTCTCCAAAAGTTGGTTGTTAATACGACAATCTTATACTGCATCAGGTTACCTTCCATTCAGAAAGCTGTTGCATTCAGCGTCTGGTATATTGGCTTGTAAATTATAGATTGCAGCGATTAGTCGTCCTTTTCAAATTTTATTGTGCAGCTCTAGTTTTTGGCTAGAAGCTAGCCATTCTCAATGCACTATTATTTTCGCTCAATATATGTAATGCCTGTTGGTATTCAATGAACTGTGGATGAAGCCAGACCAACAGGCATTACATGAATTCAGCGAAAAAATAGTGTATTGAGAATGGCTGGCTTCTAGCCGAAATCTAGATCAGCACAACAAAAACATTAATAAGGCGACTGATCGCTGCAATAGATAATTTACAAATCTTATACTATCGAATTCTTTCATCCTTTGATGTGACTATATTGTATCTAAGCAGAGATCACTGTAGACCGAGTAAAAATCTGCTAAATCATTCTGCAGTTCCGATGGCGCCTAATCCATGGGGCATGAGCGGGGAGCATTCCCTCCCCCCTCTAGCGCTCTCGGAAAGGAAACACAGGTTTTTAACACGGACGGAACTGGAACTTCTTGATGACTACTTACAAGTCGCCATTCATCTTCGAAAATATTAAAAGTACTCCTTAACCCGAGGTCTAGCCCTCTCCCTCCACCCCACCCCCCTATTCCCCTCCCGTGCAAAGTATTGTATGGGGGCCCTCGTGCTGTTCCTTCAGTCATACAATAACAAAACAACAATTTTTCCTGTAAACAAAAGAAAAAATGTTTCCAGAATGAGATTTTCACTCTGCAGCGGAGTGTGCGCTGATATGAAACTTCCTGGCAGATTAAAACTGTGTGCCGGACCGAGACTCGAACTCGGGACCTTTGCCTTTCGCAGGCAAGAGATCTACCAACTTTTTTTTTTTCGAGTTGACGCCACTTCGGTGACTTGCGCGTCGCTGGAAATAAAATGATGATGGTAAGGACAACACAACATCCAGTCCCTGAGCGGAGAAAATCTCCGATCCAGCCTGGAATCGAACCTGGGCCGTTAGGTATGACATGTCGTCGCTCTGACCACTTTTTTTTAAATGTATAAGACGATTACCTTTACAAAATAAAATATTTCTGGGAAACGTAAATAAGTGGACCTTTTTTTTTTAAATAATGGTGTAACAATAACAAACATGAACTGCTTCTAGCATTTTTTTAAATACATAAGACGATAACCTTTATAAAATAAAATATTTCTGGGAAACGTAAATAAGTGGACTTCTTTTTTTTTTTTTACATAATGGTGTAACAATAACAAACATAAACTGCTTTTACCATTGTTTTTTTATATATAAGACGATGACCTTTATAAAATAAAATATTTCTGGGAAACGTAAATAAGTAGACTTTCTTTTTACATAATAGTGAAAAAGTATCCTGCTTCTGTCAGTACAAAACTATAACGGAACTGAGCTACCAAAGCACGACTCACGCCCATTCCTCACAGCTTTACTTCTGCCAGTACCTCGTCTCCTACCTTCCAAACTTTACAGAAGCTCTCCTGCGATCCTTGCAGAACCAGCACTCGGTCCGGCACACACTTTTAATCTGCCAGGAAGTTTCATACCAGCGCACACTCCGCTGCAGAGTGAAAATCTCATTCTGGAAACATCCCCCAGGCTGTGGCTAAGCCATGTCTCCGCAATATCCTTTCTTTCAAGAGTGCTAGTTCTGCAAGGTCGCAGGAGAGCTTCTGTAAAGTTTGGAAGGTAGGAGACGAGGTACTGGCGGAATAAAAGCTGTGAGGATGGGCCGTGAGTCGTGCTTTAGCTCAGTTGGTAGAGGACTTGCCCGCGAAAGGCAATGGTCCCAAGTTCGAGTCTCGGTCCGGCGCACAGTTTTAATCTGCCAGGGAGTTTCGAAAAAAAAAAGTTATCGAACAGCCTGAGAGAATCGGTGACCCTGTCTTAGATAATTTGTCGTTAAAATTATGTCGCATTCATGACTCAGGCAATTACGACCATATGTTTCAATAGGCGGATGAGCAACACTTCAGCAGGTCGTCATTCACCACAGCTGTATTATTTACTTATTGTAGTGTCGTACAAATTCAGGAGAATGTCCGAGAGAATACTAACAGTGGATTTAGGTACCAGAACGGAGGCGAAAAAAAAAAAAACGAGTTCGGTAATATTTTAACAGACCTAACTAGGTGCCAACAAGCTACCGGCAACGATATGACAGGACCCAGGAGTGCAGTATTAACGCTGCAATACGATGCTATCAGGTTCTCTTCCTTGAGGAAGGTACTTTAACTCGCAGCGGAGCGGCGACTTGACCATCGGTGAGGTCACTGGCCGTGAGAGCGTAGGACGTTACGGACTGTGTGGAAGGTGTAAGTGTCTCCACTTCTTCTCCTTCACGGGAGATAAAATCGGCTGTCAGGTGTACAACGCCGGTTTCGACTAACGGCGCAGCGCTGCGCGTCCGTCGGCCGCTCGCTCGTCTGGAGGAGGCGGCGGCGGCGGCGGCGGCGGCGGCGGCGGAGGCGGCGGCATACCTCAGACTGGCTGGTCGGGCGGCGAGAAACACCGGCCGTGGCCGTGGCTACCGCCACGACACGAGTCCGCGGCTGCGCATTCCTGCAGCCCTTCTGACAGGTTCCAGCCTCTACGCTACACAAAGTACCTGTTGTCTTCTCGGAAATTCTGAGGTAACAACAGTAAAAGCTCTCCCACTGCGTATCTGTTACAAATGGCTACGATTGTGGTGACGCAGTATACATATACGCCGTAAGCATATCCATTACTTACTGTTACTATACAAAAATATTGTGTTTTTGCTCTATTTCATCTTACGAACCCTCCTAAGGACGCCACGCACAGTGACAAGCGAGTCGGCGGTCGCGCAAGGCCGGAAACAGAGGATGAGTCGAGAAGCCATTTGTGAATATAAAATAAGGTGACACATTCGGGACCTTTGGATGAGGAACAAATAGTTGCTCTATCCGTAATTTGCATATCAATTTTATTTCGAAGTATCTGAAGATTCAACCGCGATTTAAAGCACCCAAATAACTACAGAAACTAAGGAAGTCTCTAATAATTTCCTGCATATACTGGGTGTTACAAAAAGGTACAGCCAAACTTTCAGGAAACATTCCTCACACACAAATAAAGAAAAGATGTTATGTGGACATGTGTCCGGAAACGCTTAATTACCGAGCGTGGTGGCGCAGTGGTTCGACACTGGACTCGCATTCGGGAGGACGACGGTTGAATCCCACGTCCGGCCATCCTGATTTAGGTTTTCCGTGATTTCCCTAAATCACTCCAGGGAAATGCCGGGATGGTTCCTCTGAAAGGGCACGGCCGACTTCCTTCCCAATCCTTCCCTAATCCGGTGAGACCGATGACCACGCTGTCTGGTCTCCTTCCCCAAAACCAACCAACCAACCAAACGCTTAATTTCCATGTTAGACCTCATTTTAGTTTCGTCAGTATGTACTGTACTTCCTCGATTCACCGCCATGATTTCATACGGGATACTCTACCTGTGCTGCTAGAATACGTGCCTTTACAAGTACGACACAACATGTGGTTCATGAACGATGGAGCTCCTGCACATTTCAGTCGAAGTGGTCGTACGCTTCTCAACGACAGATTCAGTGACCGATGGATTGGTAGAGGCGGACCAATTCCATGGCCTCCACGCTTTCCTGACCTCAACCCTCTTGACTTCCATTTATGGGGCATTTGAAAGCTCTTGTCTACGCAACCTCGGTACCAAATGTAAAGACTCTTCGTGTTCGTATTGTGGACGGCTGTGATACAATACGCCATTCTCCAGGGCTGCATCAGCGCATCAGGAATTCCATGCGACGGAGGGTGGATGCATGTATCCTCGCTAACGGAGGACATTTTGAACATTCCCTGTAACAAAGCGTTTGAGGTCACGCTGGTACGTTCTGTTGCTGTGTGTTTCCATTCCATAAGTAATGTGATTTGAAGAGAAGTAATAAAATGAGCTCCAATATGGAAAGTAAGCGTTTCCGGACACATGTCCACATAACATATTTTCTTTCTTTGTGTGTGAGGAATGCTTCCTGTAAGTTTGGCCGTACCTTTTTGTGACACCCTGTAGAAGATCCTAAATCTCTGAACAGATTTAAACTACCGTCGTTTTTGGAGGAATTACACTACTGGCCATTACAATTGCTACACCATGAAGATGAGGTGCAACAGGCGCGAAATTTAACCGGCAGGGAGAAGATGCTGTGATATGCAAATGATTAGCTTTTCAGAGCTTTCACACAGGGTTGGCGCCGGTGGTGACACCTACAACATGCTGACATGAGGAAAGTTTCCAATCGATTTCTCATACACAAACAGCAGCTGACCGGCGTTGCCTGGTGAAACGTTCTTGTGATGCCTCGTGTATGCAGGAGAAATGCGTACCATCACGATTCAGACTTTGATAAAGGTCGGATTGTAGCCTACAGCGACTGCGGTTTATCGTATCGCGACATTGCTGCTCGCGTTGGTCGAGATCCTATGACTGTTAGCAGAATATGGAATGGGTGGGTTCAGGAGGGTAATACGGAACGCCGTGCTGGATCCCAACGGCTTCGTATCACTGGCAGTCGAGATGACAGGCATCTTACCTGCATGGCTGTAACGGATAGTGCAGCCACGTCTCGATCCCCGAGTCAACAAACGTGGACGTTTGCAAGACAACAACCATCTGCACGAACAGTTCGACGACGTTTGCAGCAGCATGGACTATCAGCTCGGAGGCCATAGCTGCGGTAACCCTTGACGCTGCGACACACATAGGAGCGCCTGCGATGGTGTACTCAACGACGAACCTGGGTGCACGGATGGCAAAACGTCATTTTTTCGGAGGAATCTAGGTTCTGTTTACAGCATCATGATGGTCGCATTCGTGTTTGGGGACATCGCGGTGAACGCACATTGGAAGCGTGTATTCGTCACCGCCATACTGGCGTCTCACCCGGCGTGATGGTATGGGGTGCCATTGGATACGTGTCTCGGTCACCTCTTGTTCGCATTGACGGCACTTTGAACAGTGGACCTTACATTTCAGCAGGATAACGCACAACCTCATGTTGCAGGTCCTGTACGGGCGTTTCTGGATGCAGAAAATGTTCGACTGCTGCCCTGTCCAGCACATTCTCCACATCTTTCACGAATTGAAAACGTCTCGTCAATGGTGGCCGAGCAACTGTCTCGTCACAAAACGCCAGTCACTATTCTTGATGAACTGTGGTATCGTGTTGAAGCTGCATGGGCAGCTGCACCTTTACACGTCATCCAAGCTCTGTTTGACTCAATACCCAGGCGTATCAAGGCCGTTATTACGGCCAGAGGTGGTTGTTCTGTGTACTGATTTCTCAGGATATAGGCACCCAAATTGCATGAAAATCTAATCACATGTAAGTTCTAGTATTGTCCAATGAATAGCCGTTTATCATCTGCATTTCTTCTTGGCGTAGCAATTTTAATGGCCAACAGTGTAATAAGTTGTTCAGTAAGGCGGCGGTCATTAATATGATTAAAGTTCAGAAGGAGCGTCTCCTTGACCTTGACTCACGTAAGACCACGGAAAAGCCTGTCGTCCCAACAGCCGAGGTTGGCCCCGGTTAGGAAACCTTGAGGTGCAAAAAGGAATTGGCTAGTTCTCTACCCCAGCAGGTGACAGCTCATCCGCAACCGTCTCTTGCCGACAGGTGCGCTCCGCCCAGCTACGGGAAGATTAATGGCTTGTTCCTATGGGCACAGTCTAGTAATGATGCTCTGTTTCGATCGCCGTTTTGTTCGTTCGGTGATCTCAAGTATTTCACGATACTAAGGCAAAACAGCGGTGCCGGCCATGTGGTAAGGTTCGCCTATCACCTCCTTTCGTTGCCGAAATCTAGTTGTCATGGTTCAGTATTCTCCCTCCGAAGTATTCTCAGTTAAACTTTTGTAGGTATGTGTGAATGACATCCAGGGTGTCCTCCTGTGAATGTGTCTATGAGGGTGGAGACTGCCCTCGGTTAAGAGTAAGTTTTCCTGTGACAATATCAGAATATATCTCTTTGTGTTAGTTTCTAACCATTTATTTGTATTGCAATCTCTAGCATCTTCCCCGAGCAACTATTCAAAACAGCGGCTCCATGCATTACCTCGGTCTGATTCTAGGTAGAATAACAACATGTGATCCCTATAGCCTATTAATATTTAAAGTGTGGCTGTCAGTTTAGGTGTGGTAACACAAATGCAGTGTATGTTACCTTGTGGTTGGGTGTAATTTTTCCAAGGATACGGCAAAGGATGACTATTTCTGCTTAAGGAAAAGGCACCTCATAGTGTACTAGTTATCGATACACTATATAGATTCAGCTAGCATGTTGGCAAAGCAGTACTGCTGGTGACTCGACGAATGGTTCGGTTCGATGTACCTAGGGCCGCCATACATCCAGAGGGTTTCTCCGGATTTCTCCTGGGTTTGAGGGCGTCTGGGGGAACCCTGGGGGGTTTTCATACAACTTGCAACTACTCTGTTTGTTTTGTATGTATAATTTTCTCCTATTCTTAATTTTCGTTTGTGTATATATATTATGATGCGAACGATCTTTGGACTGAACAGTGGAAGTGCTATGCCCACGTAAATGATATCGGATCACAAACTCACCAAATCTATCTGAAACTGTGTCACTGTATTCCAGTTAACTCACACTAAAAATAATTATGAAACCTACTACTGTATACTAAAGAAGCTATTATGTGTATTGTACAGTGCAATAAACAGTGCTACATGGCGCAGCATCTCCTTGCGTATGTTGAAATTCCAACATATCAAACTAGCAGATTAAAAATTCCCCATAAAATTACAAACGGAACTTTGAAATAATAAATTCCCAAAATGCTTCAGTTAAAACGTCCTGCAAATGTAATACCAAAGCTGATGAAGTAAAATTCCGAACACCCAGTGACACACACGCGCGCACTGTAAGAGCAAGAATTTCTGACAAAAGAAGTGAGATCTGAAACAAACTCGAATTGAACTGACCCTGAAGATAATTTTGAAACTCGATGCTTGACTGCAAGCAATATTATTGTCTCCTACGAGTGACGTTAAACTGCCCGCAACAAAATTTCGTAACTTACCTTAATGCAACGGAAACACGGTACTGATCGAAAGCGGTGAATGTTAAAATGCAGTACAACTGCAAACCAGCTAAAGGAAAACCTTGTCCAAGTGTAGTGCCAGGAAAAAGCAGCTATGCTAAAGATATCACAATTTAAGCTTTGAGTAACTGTGTTCCGATAAGTGGGACTGTGCTAACACACAATTACAAAGTAAACATTAATAAGGGGACGGTGAATGATACAGAAGAGACTAGCATGTAAAAACTGTAATGTAAAATTCACTTTTATCGATTACAGAAATCTTTACAAAAGTCACTTATCACGAAAAAATATAACTATGTCACGAAACTCGTAAATGATATTGTAAAGCATTGGTGAATCTATAACTCTTAGTCCAATCCATGCCAAAAGATAATTTTGATTGATCTCGCCTCGGCAATCGAATTAACCGACTCGAAACACACCAAAAATTTACTTTTCTTAAGCTCGTCATAAATTATACACAAGCGAGCAATGCAGTGGCAATATTGCCTGGATATCATCAGTGTTCTAAAATCAATCGTTACGAATGCCTACAACCAAAAATTAAAATCCACTTCATTTGCATTCTGTGTTCTGTTAGTTATTCCCACACCGCTCAGCTGTGTGACCAACACCAGCTTCTCTCACTGAACACTCTGGAATGCAGCACAGGCAACAACACTACTGACAACCAAAGATCATATTGCTTCTACTCGGAACCTCTGTGGCGTTACAAAATCGACTATTAAAGATTTCTTCCTGAAAAACTAACCAGTATATAACTATAAAGCATGACTAATGGAGACCTAGCATCCCCCTCATCGAATACCCAAAAATAAGCTAGAAGCCTTACAAACTCTCTGGGGTAAAACCAGACCTATTTTGTGTCTGGAGGTATTGAAAGGAAATAAACAGATTTTAACAAATACAAGTTAAAATTCAGTGAATGAGGACGGTGGCGTAAGTTCCATTTATATTAGAAAACCAGTGACAAGCACCCTTGGGAGCTCTCCTGCGCACATATTTTCCTTACTTCTTTACCGAGAACAGCGAGAAGCTGCCGATAATCAATTATCACATGCACACCGCGCCGCCCAGCCCGCCTCGCCATGGCCAACTTATCGTCGACAGGCTGTATGTGCTCGAGAAAATGTCCGATTTGACCTAAGTGTTCGAAGTTTTCGGAGTCTTTGTCCGTGGCCTGCAGTTTAAAGAATGTCTAGTCTAACATGTCAGGTAGCAAGTATATGGATAGCCATTGTGACTTCCTGTCATCATCTCACACGTCCTGTTATCACAAACACATACAAATATTAGTTTGGTAGACCTTTCTCTCTTTGGGCTCCGTCATGTTCGCCAAATCAGGCAAAGTAATCTGGTTTCCGGATGCACACAGCGATAATGCTGCTGGTACATGTAATAACACCAAACTTCACAGATTTTGCGTAAACTGACGATGGAGTGGGGAGAGACGTGCAGTCCTTTTCAATTGGACTGGTTACTGTGTTTTTCTTTAACTCAGCATCCACACCTTTAGCGAACATGAAACGCATCACATCCTTTCACACAATTTCAATACCCTCCCCTTTCGTTCCATACTGATTCTACCGTACGATTCTCATAAACGTCAGCCTGTTCTGCATCATTGTTAAATTGTGGTCTGAGTCTGTATCTGCTCCTGGGTGTGCCTTACATTTCAGCACCTAATTTCGGAATCTTGCCTGACGATGAATCTTACTGATGTCTCCGGTAGCTAGGTGAAACGCATTACAGAACTCAATTAGTCTGTCTCATCTCGCAGTCCTACTCATCCTCCCGTAACCCTTTCTTGTACTGCTTCCCATACAACCAAATTCCAATCACCCGCTATCTTTAGATTTTAATCTCTCTTCACATTCTCATTTACCCATTCAATATCCTCATATATTTTCTCTGTCACTTCATCATCTGCTTGCAACGATGCCGTAGGCGCCTGAATTATTGTTGTCGGTATTGGGTTGCTGTCGATTTTGATAAGAAAAACCCTGTCACCGAACTTTTCACAGTAACACACTCTCTGCCCTACTTTCCAATTCATAATGAATCCTAATCCCCTTATAACATTTTCTTCTGCTATTGATACTATCCTATACTCATCAGACCAGAAAACCTTGTCTTCTTTCCATTCCACTTCACTGACTGCCACTATACCTAAATACAACCTTAGCATTTCTCTTTCCTGATTTTATAGCTTCTCTAACACGCTCAAGCTTCTTACATACACGCTCAGACCCATGGAATGTTATCCTTTCGTTCTTTATTGCATCTTTTTCTCATGGTCACCTCGCCTTTGGCAGTCCCCTTCCCGGAGGTCCGAATAGGGGACTAATCGAGTATCTTCTGACAATGGTGAGATTATCATGACACTATTTCAATTCCAGGCTGCATTTTTTCTTTGAATATATGTTATGTATCTTTAATGTAATGGTTTCCATTGCTTTCTGCATTCCCATGTTGTGTCCCGTGCCAAGGGCAAGAGAGTGCGCTTAACCTCGGTCATGATAGGGGTCCCATTAACCTGAACGTTATTCATTTATGGATCGTACAAATATTTTATATGCACTTTCTTTCACAGGGGACGAGCGGTTCTAGGCGCTACAGTCTGGAGTCGCGCGACCGCTACGGTCGCAAGTTCGAATCCTGCCTCGGGCATGAATGTGTGTGGTGTCATTAGGTTAGTTAGGTTTAAGTAGCTCTAAGTTCTAGGGGACTGATGACCTCAGCAGTTAAGTCCCATAGCGCTCAGAGCGATTTGAACCACTTTTTTCTTTCATAGGCAAATTACAGAGCCTGCAATGAATAGAAACCGGTGGTTTGGTTAACCTACAGCTGAGACTTTGTGGTCGTCCCATTTCATAACTCCACGCATAGCTGCTCCCAAATATTAGTGTGACATGATGTCCGCAACTTCGCATTTCTCTACGTTAAGGGCAAACTGTCTCTTTTTTCACCAGTCTGATATTATTGCAGTTTTTACTGAATGTAGTTGTATAATAAATAACTGAAACATCTGCGAAAACATGAGATTGCAACTGATACCATTCGCAAATGATTCATGTATAGCATGAAAACAACGAACCAATTACAATATCCTTTGATGCACTAGAAATTTCTTCATATGACTCTCCATTCAGGTTGACACACTGCGTCCCGCCTGTTAGTCAATGTTCGAGCCATTCTAAATGCTGATTAGAGGTCCAATAGAAACGTTTTTTCTGTAAGCTCGGTATTCTGCAATGTATTCTCTTTCCTCTAACATCCTATGTTTCTGAATGTGATGATGCTGTTTCAGTTATCCACGTGTTTTCAGATGCAATGCTGGCGTCTCACTGGCACATTGAAATATTCCACGTTTCAGATACTAGCGTCCTAAAGAACGCCGGTGAAGACTTCAGCCTGATGAATCTTTGTTATACATATACAAGCAGTCGTTGTTTCTCCTTCCCTGAACATCTTCACTCCCAATTGACCTTAGCTTTTGCGTTTCTGTTTATTTTTAACACCACCTTCATTCTTATTTCATCCTCTCTGTTAACACTTCCTACTCATGTTGCATCTATTTCTACAAGTTCTTTTCACATCCTCATCAATGCATGTTTTTCTTCACCGTAAGAGACTATACAGTTCATATGAAAAACTTTGCAAACTTTCCCATTTGACGGCGTATCCAGTGTGATCTGAAAAATCTCGTCATTGAACTATTTTGCTCTAAAAAGTACAACTGTCATCAATGTGACAGTTGTTTTGAACTCTACAGTGCTTTACTAGGCGTGGTGTTATTGCTATGCCATTGCCTTCCTCCTATATTTGAAGTGAATTACCCTGCCATTTGTAGAGAGACGCGAGTTGAACGTGCACTTCGAACCACCTGTTTTCTAGATCATGTGCCAGGAATACAAATGCGCGCATTATGCACTGTCAGTCGCATTAATGCGACCGCCTGCTCAAAAACATGAAAAGCCACATTTGCAGCGTGGACTGCTGCGAGACGTGCAGGAAGAAAGTCAGTGAGGTTCTGGAAGTCACCGACAGAGACGTGGAGTCTTAGCTGGCTCCAGTGGCGTAGCCAGCTGCTCTAGGTTTCTCGGTTGAAGATCCATGGCACGAACAGACTTATAGAGGTGGTCCCACAGGTTCTCGATTAAGTCTGAATCTGATGAGTTTGGTGGCCAGGGAAGTACGGTAAATCCATCCTGGAGCTCTTCCAACATTGCACGTACACTACGAGCTGTGTCCGCTCCCTGTAGCTGAGTGGTCAGCACGACAACAGTGTCAATCCTAAAGGCCCGGGTTCGATTCTCGATTGGGCCAGAGATTTTCTCCGCTCAGAGACTGGGTGTTGTGTTGTCGTAATCATCATCATTTCTTCCCCATCGACACGCTAGTTGCCGAAGTGGCGTCAAATCGAAAGGCTAGAGCCCGGTGAACGGTCTACCCGACGGGAGGCCCTAGTTACACTACATTTACATTTACTACTAGCTGTGCGACACGTTGCATTGTCCTTCTGATAGACGCCATAGTGCCGAGGAAAGACAAACAAAACATAGAGATCCCAAAATATAGATGTATTTCTGTTGGTCCATTGTGCATTCTAGAATGGCCGGCTGCTGTGACCGAGCGGTTCTAGTCGCTTCAGTCCGGAACCACGCTGCTGCGCCGCGCGGGTTCAGGTGAGCGGTCTAAGGCGCTGCAGTCATGGACTGTGCGGCTGGTCCCGGCGGAGGTTCGAGTTGTCCCTGGGGCATGGATGTGTGTGTTTGTCCCTAGGATAATTTAGGTTAAGTAGTGTGTAAGCTTAGGGATTGATTACCTTAGCAGTTAAGTCCCATAAGATTTCACACACATAAGATTTCACACGCTGGTGCTACGGCCGCAGTTTCGAATCCTGCCTCGGGCATGTCCTTAGGTTAATTAGGTTTAAGTAGTTCTAAGTTATAGGGGACTGATGACCATAGATGTTAAGTCCCATAGTGCTCAGAGCCAGTTCTAAGTCTAGGGGACTTGTAACACTTTCATGTCGATGTGCTGTCTGACCATTTATTATTGTATATATACTTGCTTTTATCTTTATGTAAATTTATATGTACACGATGTATGAATTAATTTGTTTACTTACTATAGTCAATTATGTATATTATGTAAATATCGCTGAGCAATCGCTGAGGGAATGTTAGGGAAACGTTAGGTTTTTGTCAGCGAATAAGTATCGTTAGAGTAGCGGCGTCTCTGGACGCGGGAGGATGTTACGTCAGAGCGCGCGCTAACAGAGAGAGCGAACTCTGGTGTGAGACTTGGTGAAGTGCGGACGCATGGATGGAGTGCTCTGTACTGGAGGAGTGATTGTTTAGCGGCACATGGCAAGTGATGAGCGTGGGCGGTGGAAATATTAGCTGCAGCAACATCAAGAACCCGCCACGCCAATATCATTGCCAATAACTCCCGTGCTCGCTAATTATCATGGAAAGGAGCCAGCAGCAGTATCGTCGTCAGCAACTTCGTCACGGCGAGAATGGACTGAAGTAAGGTTGCTGCATCACAGCTTATTGTCAACTAGTTTTGTAACGGCGTTACTCAGCTTTGTGGTGTTTTGCGAGTGAATAATTACCATAGTTTAATCAAAACTGTTTACCCGTGATTCTCCTAAAATCAACAAAGTAGGTTCCTGTCCTGTCCTATTGTTACAATAATCCGAGTACCATTTATGGAAAATGAAAAATACAGTGCCAGTTAAGTTGGCTTATGAACTAAATGATTCAGTTAGATTAAAGATTTGAACTTAAAGCATTCAGTAATTTCAGTCTCACTAACTTTAAATTTTAACTTTAATCTGAGGCGATCTATTTGTTGCAAATATTAAATCAACTAATCAAATTAAAATGATTCCTGACACTATGAACAAAAGCACTAACTAGAATTAATGGGTTAGTGCAAATATCAGTGATTATTGTAATTTGTTGTTAGTAAAATTCTTCTTTTGATACAGTAATTATCAATTTCTACTTCCCTGTTTAGAAGTCAATGGAGTTTCTTTTAATTATTTTTTGCCATTTTCCAAAATTCATTTGAAAATAGTAGACGTTATTGTGAGGTAGCGCCATTGTCACTTGCAACAGTAAGTAACCATTAAACTAAGTGTTAACTTGTATGTTTTCAAAATTTCAGCTCTATTAGTTAATGATATTTCGAGTGATAACTATTTTCTTTCTCCCTTTATTACGTAAATGTTTCAATTGTTTTTGCTAACGTGCGTGCAGCCCTCTGTTGCCGCGCGTGCTCGGGTAATTCTTGACACTGACTGTTCGGCTCATTAATTCACCTACCGGACAGAATTTTTGCCCAATTGGGCTGGCGACCGTATTTCTTTTAGCTATAACTATTTCAGTAACTCTTATTATTCTGTTCCGATCCACGTGGTAACCCTTCTCGTTGGCACGGTACGAACAACTATATTAAATTTTACATTAATTAAGCAGGCGGAATAAGTTGTCCTAGAAGGCATCTTGTTATTAACCTCCCCCTCATTTATCGACTTTATAAGAATCTTCGGAACGATAGCCTTTTCTAAATTTCATTTGAAAGGTGGCTACACTGAGTCACAGCGCCAGAGATTGCGCCAAAGGGTATTATTCCGCCGTCTCCACTGGCGCAGTAGTTGTTCAGTGAATGTCGAGGGCAGTAGTAGTTCAGAAGTTGCCGTGGGCAGTGCTTGTTGAGAGGATGTCGAGAGCAGTACTAGTTGAGAGCATGTCGTGTGCAGTTATTGTTCTGTTGGGTGAGAGAGTAGATGTTGTTCGGTTGGTGTAATGTATATATGGAAGATGTTGCAATGATCACAGTGTATTTTTCGTCAATATATATGGAGGTAGAAAATTTTCTTTTATTTCAAATTTCCTAAATAACAATGCCTCTTGGACACAAGTTCAGTCAACGAAGCATCTGGCTTGTGTTCATGTATTAGACTTGTGATTCTGGTTTCTATGTGCAATTATCGTATTTCTGGTTTTTTAATTAGTTCATTGTAAATGGTGTTTGAAATTTCTTGTCGTATTGAGGAAGAACCGTGCCAGATACGTGTACGTTGAATCACACTTCCACACACAGAACAGTTACACTTGCACTTTGTTGTTTCGTAGCTTTTATAGTTGCAGGGGACTTAATTAGTCAATTGTGTCAACGGAAATTTCCTTTCATTCTTTATTGTTATTTTATGCTGTCAGATAGCGTACTAATACTCGTGCGGGCCAACCGGTTACGAGACTTCGTAACCGGACACACAGCTACTAAAATTATTGCATTTTCATCATTTTTATAATTAAGCCCCCATTCACATTCCAATTGTTTAGGCACATGCTTACACGGTCATATATTTCTATCATTGTCGATAGAAGGGAAGGGGTACGTTACAGACTGATGACCTCAGATGTTTAGTCCTATAGTGCTTAGCGCCATTTTGTTCTGGAACGAGGAGATCACGCAGACAATGCCACGGAAATATTCCGTAGACCACAACGCTCCCTTCTTCGGGTTCGACCCTTCAGATGATTGTTGAGGGGTGTTTGGTTTCATACGTTTCACGCCACCGTAGTGTAAAACATGATTCATATGTAAGGGGCACCTATCTCTACGCAGCAGCCGTCCAGTTGCGGTGTTGGCTTGCAGATTCCAGTCTTCGTCGCCGACGAACAGTTGTCATCATCGGTGGGTGACCAGCCGTGCTGCTGATTCATCTGGGCGGTCAGCAGCTCAACAGCTGTACGTCATTTCGCCAATGGACATCGCAGCCGTCCTTCACGCCTGCCGTCTATGGCCCGTGTTGCACTACAGTTGCCTCCTCGCCGTTTTCGGAGGGCGCCATTATGCCATGTACAGTACTTTAACCACGGCGGCACACAAACAGTTTGCAATCTTAGTAGCTTCGATAATGGCTCCACCCATGGTCCCGAAATCCAATGACCATGCTGAACGTCAGATAAATCGACCTGTTTCCCCAAAACGACAACGACTACACTGTTTTCCGCCTCCCGCGAACACGCTCTGTACTGTATAGCCTTCACTGCTTCTGCCGTCTATGAATGTCTTTTGCACGTTCACGTCGAACACAGGCAATGGTGACTTTAACGAGAGTGGAGTTCGTTGGGCGAGAGTGAGTTTCACTGTTAGCCCTGCACTGTGAATTAAAACCGCCACAACTCTGTAGTCTGAAGCTGCCTAGATATCACTTCCTGGAACGCCAGCTGTTTTAAGTGTTGATAAAATGCAGTCCATATGGAGAATGACTGGAGTCACCTCCTCCTCCACTGCGACCACTTGCAGCTTATCATTACGAACGAGACGTAAAAACTTGTATGACTGCCTGGCCACACCATCTCCATGAACTGCCACATATCTCGACTAGTACAGCTGCTTCGTACCCGCTAAATAAATTGTAACAGTGTGTCCTAGAACCAGAAGAGGTGCGTATGCAGCGGCTATCACAGACCATTCTCTGTTCATGATTTGCACCTAAGCAATAACGTTGTACAAACAATGTCTCTTTTTGTCGGTAAAATACTACTTGCAAGAGATGTGTAATGACTTGGAAAAATACAGTTTAAGCACAACTGAGGTCTTACAGGAGCGTAATATGTAAGAAACTGTCCACGCAACCTGCCACTGATGATGCCTTGCAGAAAATAAAGGCGAAACGCGTATGGCACTAAAATTGTGTTTTATTCAGTAGCTGTCACACGGTCCATAAGTAAAAATTATTAATATACCGTAATATTACACGCAACTGAGGAAGACAGGACTACAAAAGTTGAAGACAACTGAGGTCGGTAATATCTCTCTTAATCACAGCACCTAAAGTTGTTACGTATTTGATGGGCAAAATAAAGTAGCTTTTGTTCATTAAATGTAACTATTTACATTTAATTTGTTGCAACGTTGAAGATTTTTACGTATTTTACTTACTATCATTAGCAAATGAGATATGTTAAGAGGAGAAGTACAGTACGAGGTGCTCAGAAACAGTCTGACAAGTTAGTAGGGGTATTGGAAGATAGGTTGTGCTGAGAAATAATTGTTAAGAAAAACATTCGATACGGTGCTCCTTTTCTGAAGTAAAGAGCACTGTAATTAGTCAACCAAGCCGATTTGCACACAAATTCAAGCCGTCCGCCAGACACAA
This sequence comes from Schistocerca americana, assembly GCF_021461395.2. NCBI lineage: Eukaryota > Metazoa > Arthropoda > Insecta > Orthoptera > Acrididae > Schistocerca > Schistocerca americana. The sequence continues at coordinate 265,391,319 of NC_060122.1, read as the reverse complement.
CTGTCAGTTGTTCTCATAGTGCAGATGACAGCGCATGAGACTGCTCAGACTTTGGTCAGGGTTCGATCTTTACCATCATCCCATGTCCAACTTTCGTATAACTCTCTTGTTCGGTTTTAGAAAACCAAATGAAGAACACGTTTGGCAACACCGTCTCTGATTTTGTGCGTGCAATGGCGTTATTGGTTAACTTCAGTGGTCTCCATACGACAGACGGATCACCTACGTCTTAAATCCACGAGTCACTGTAGAGAGTAGAACCTTGGTGCATGGTTAGCTTTTATAGACTACCGATGTTTGTGAAATTTCAGGACGTGGCCTTCCCACGAGAAATCAATTCGCAATCTGAAACTCAAGAGGTACCTCACCATAAATAACGTCCATCAGTTATCTGGGCCACAGAATTAGCTTCCGCCCAATTCGTCATTAATCACACAATATATTTGAAATATACTCTTTTATCCACAACTGTCTTGCTCGGCTTTGGTCAAGCCGAGTTGATTTTAAGTGATAACGATGAGTACTATCTAGAAATGTTACTGATTTTTTTGTTCTGATGACGACTCCTTACAGCCTGTAACGGCACATGGCCCTCTAGCATTGCTTTCCCTCAACAGTAATTGCCGATACCAGTATTATTTTTCGAATTCTGGACAGGTCATATTATCTCAGTTGCTTTTCTGAAAACTTTCATATTATTTTATACACAGTATGTTATACTTCAAACTAAAATTTATGAAAAGGAATTAATTTATAAAATATTTTAGTGTCGATGTTATAAGCGGTAAGTACTAGTTCTGAATGTACAGTTAAATTATTTTTCAGAAACATTTGAAATTACGAAATATTTGCAAACTTAAAATTTCTATTATTAACTACACAAACCAGTACTGATTGTTATATTTCTTTCTGGATTCATTTATGAAATAATAGTCGAAATTAATAGAAATTCGTTTGTTAAGAAAAGTTGTAAACCCTTTGGAATATGTTTATTTCCGCAGTCGGAAGCATGCCTCTGATGTGTTCAGACGTATTTTTTGTGCGAACAACGTAATTTCGGCTTTGTTAACGTGAAAAATTAAATACTGTATGATATACTAAAATGTGAGGAAATGTATTAACGTAAAAGCAAAAACTCTGCAATAACAATCTCCAAATTTATTTGGTTGAGTACAACCGTGAGGAAATAAAATGTGAGATTTTCACCTTCAAGAATCACACACGCAGGCAAGAAGAACTGGAGCCATTTCAACATGACAAGCTAAGTAAACTAGAAAGTTTATTGTGATCTTCGCTCGTCTAAAATCTTTTAGTGTGGACAATAGATGGAAGTAGGAAGGAAGGGGCAGATTTCAAGCTGAAACCGTTTAACTGCAATATATGTAGTAAATCCTATCAACATATTTGTGAATGAAAGTATGTATCTGTTGTTAATAGCAACTCATTCTCCAACATTCCACCACATTCAGGGCGGTCAGAGAAAGCCTGGAAGTCTTGTAAGAGTGTCACAGGGCAGGTAGCGCCGAGAAATAATGGTTAAGAAAAAAATTCTACACATTGCCCCATTATTTTATACGCAGTATATTATATTTCAAACTAAAATGTATGAAAAGGAATTAATTTATAGAATTTTTAGTGTCGATGTTATAATCGATAAGTACTAGTTCTGAATGCACTGTTAAAATTATTTTTTTAGAAACATTTGAAATTACGAAATATTTGCAAACTTAAAATTTCTGTTATTAAATATATTTCTGTTATTTTAACTATATTTATTTATTAAATTTAACCATATTTATTTACTATATTTAACTATATTTCTATTATTATTTCTGTTATTAACTACGCAAACCTCAACTGGTCTTACTCTAGGCTAGTAGCCTCGGACGAGTACCAGATATCATCCTGTCAAGTCGCTGTCATATCCCCCACCCCTCCCAAAATAACTAAAAACTGCAAACACGAAGATACTCGTCACACTCATCTACATACTGCAATTACAACTACAGCACTTACACTTTGCGAGGAGAATGTAGTCACTCGCTACGTATTTTCGTTTTAGGAGCTGAATCATTTAGGTCACAACACGCCCAACAATTTTATGCTACCTTAACATTTATGTATTGGAGGAGAGCAGTGAACAACCTAGAAATATGACGAGTGCAGAACAGTTTATATTACGTAATACTAGGTTGCACTGGAAAATGAATTATAATACAAGCAAATGGAAGGAAGTTATTGTAAGGGTGGTACGTTCCACGCCCTGTTTTGCATGTCACCTCCCGTTTTCATCAATCTTATTCATATTTTATGTCATTGCACGGTGGTAACAGGCCAAATAAGGTTATTGTAATGAGAGCATTTGTACTGAGAGCTCAAAATACTATTCAGTTGATTCCTATGCATGTTGAGTTACTTTCCTGGGTGGCTTGTGCGAGGCGAGCACCGTAGGACAAGACACACTGTGTTTCCGGTTGTGGGCTGCATTTCTGCGGATACTGAGAGAGTCATACATCAATGGCCTTAAGCGCCTGGCAGGGCGACTGACGTCCGTCAAGTATCGCCTATTGTATGCAGGGCGAAACGACCTGCGAGACGTCTGAGTGTCGCCGCAGTTTATGCGTTTACTGTTCCGGCGTGTCTGGAACGAAGACTGCTGGCGCCGAGTGACTGCATTGTCCTCATGATTCTGAGAACACTTGTGGACTGTGCTCTGCTGGGAGCGAATGTCTGGCGCCTGATGGCCGCTGGTCTAGGCATGTTGTTTTCATAGCCGGTGAAACGACAAGTTCAGTTCCTTAGCCGAATAGCAGAGGCATGACTGGTCAACTTAAACTGAGGCTACTTGACATCATAAAGCCCTGCTCGAAGTAGAAGGGAACGGTCGCTATTGTCGCGAATGATCTTCTTAGACAGTGTGGGGGTATTTTGGAATCAACACTGAATGCTGATTCGCGGTTTTCGAGGGTAGTAGGGAGATGAGCAATGTTG